>NC_062220.1:140123696-140305151 GCF_902686445.1 Sciurus carolinensis | reverse complement strand
CTTCCCTGCGAATGCGAGGCGCTGCACCATGAATTCACCCCGCACATGCTCAGACGTCCACTGATGCTCTGCTGACGTGAGCCGAAGGACGGGGTCAGGCCCAAAGCCCACCCCGATCAACGTGGTATCATGTGGTATCACATCCATGATAAAACCTTCCTCAAGTGCCACCTCTGAATGACAGGCTAGTGTGTAAGGCGATGGCTTAGGTAACAAGGAGCAGATTTTGGGCAGTGAGTGGAGGATCCTGGGAGCACAGGAGGGTGGGGAACAGGCTGAAAGAGACCCCAACATTCGCAACTTCTTCTTGTATTGAAAAGGCAACATAAGACAGGGCCATCATGTCCCCAGAGAACATTCCGAATAAATGGAAACCTCAATAACAGGTCACCTCAGGAGTCTGAAAGGGCATGGCCAGAGTCCTTCATTAAGAAATGCTTCATTTTTATTAAAGTGACCAAACAAGGGCTGGGGAGAAATGCTTGAGGGATGTCGGGTCGTTTCCAGGGAACTCTCGGGTCCAGCTGAGGATGGGGCACATTTGTGTTCACTGTGGAGGTGACTTCCTACGTGACTGTGTCCCACAGGGTCACCCAGGAGCTGGGAACCTCACTAGTGCCATATCACTAGGGTCCAGAGACCACTCTCCCGGGTTTGGAAGCCACGCAGGACCCTGCGCCTGGGGCAGAGGAACAGGGCACACTGGTGGTCAGGTTGGTTCTCACTTTCACACGCCCCGGGGCTTTGGGGCTGGAATACTGATGACAACAATGACAACGAGAGCATCTAATAAACTCTATCTGCACGTGGCTCTGAGAATCAGTGAATGCACTTGGGACCGTGTGGAGGAATCAATTAAAACGGGAGGAAATTCATCTGCAGGGAGTTTGTTTTTCTTTTCATATCCTTGAGTTGCTTTTTTTAATCATAAAGATAAATTCCAATTTAATTCACACCAATGGCGACTCGAGTGCATGGCTGTTCACTGTGCTGTGCGAGTGTCTCTGTCAGGCCGGGGCGGCTGTGCTGCGTCCTGCCTGGGGACACAGCTGCTGCTCTTGCTGACCCCTGTTGCCTGCAAGCATTCCTGGGGTGGCTGGGCATCTTGCCACCTGTCAAGGATGCTGTTTGAGGAAGAATCCTTGCCCTAAATTAGAGAGTGCCCTCCAGTTCTGTTCCAGGTGCCCTGGGTCTTCTGAGCCTGCATGCAGAGAGAACCCAGAAGAGGAGGGGAGGAGACACCAGGCACCATCCTGAGAGCGTGTTCCCTGCAAGCCTCTCCATTATGGGCACGCTGAATTCCCTACGGCACTGGCGGGACCTCGTCCAGCTTCCTCATTAATACCCAGGAAGCCTTGATGCTGCTCAGCAGCCTCGTCATGGATTTGCTGACTACGGGGTGAAGCTGAAAAGACTGAATTTGCCCTTAACTCTTAAGCAATGGCAGTTGTTTGTGTCCATCAACAGGTGAATGGGTAAAGAGAACAGGGAAATGTATATGCACACACACAGACAGACACAGTGGCGTTTTGCTCAGCCCTGAAGAAGAATGCAATTGTAGCGTTTGCTGGTAAATGGGTGGATCTGGAGAACATCAGACTGAATGAAATAAGCCAGGCTCAGGAAGTCAAGGGTGGCCAGCTATGGGGGCACACACCTGGAATCCTAGCAACTATGGAGGCGGAGATGTTATGATTGCAAGTTTGCAGCCAGCCTGGGCAACTTAGCAAGACCCTGTCTCAAAACAAACCATATAAAGGGCCGGGGATGTAGCTCCATGGTTGATCTCCCCAGGTTCAATTCCTGGTAGAGAAGGAGGAGAAGGAGGGGAGGGGAGGGCTAGGGAGAAGTGGGGGAGGGGGAAAGAAAGAAGAAAGAAAGAAGAAGAAAAAGAAAGAAAAAAGAAATGAATTCAAGTGTTGAATTATTTTCTGATATGCAAAAGCTGGACCAAAGTAAATTTAAAAAGAAAAAATATAGGGAAAAGGGGTGGGATTCCATGAAAAATAGTAATGAGATCAGTGGAGCAAAGAAAGAGGTTGAACAGGAGGGAGGAGGGACAGGAAAAGGGAAGAAGGATGGATGAATCTGACCAAATATTCCTGTGCACATATGTGAACAGACCAGTGAATTATGCCTTTATGTATATCACAAGGCACTAATAAAAAAAAAAAACTCTAAACAAATAGAAGAAAAATCAGAGTCGAGGGAAGGGAACAGGGGACAGAGAAAAAATGGAAGTGCTGGAACTGAATCAGAGCAAATCATCCCATGCCTACAAAATTGTATCAAAATAAACCTAATATTACATATAACTAAAATGAACTAATTAAAAAATGAAAAAAAAAACAAAAAAAGAAGGAAACAGGGAACAAAGGGGGTCTTGCAAAAACAGAAGGGACTCAACAGAGTTGAAATGGAGGTTCCAGGGAGCAGGTTGAGGGGCAGGGTGGAAGTGTGTGGGAATGCATTCCAAGTTCACAAATAACTGCAATGCATCAGTTAAAAAGCATGTTCCGAAGTGGAAGGAAGACCAAGAGGTCGACAGAAGCGAGCAGGAGAGGAAAAGGGACACGCTAGCTGCTGAAACCTAGGAAACCATGTTATCTGCACTGCTGAATGTGAACGTGCAGCCCTCACGTCATGCACTGAATCTATAACGCACTAAAATAAAAGTATTCATGAAGATGAGCGTTTTCAATGCCCCAGAATGTGAGTGAGGTGCTGGTCAGCACAGGTACTCACGACTGCTGCCAACGCACCAGCGACTGGACCCTGCTGCGATGAACCCGGGGGCGGGGGAGGGCAGAGGCCTCTTTGACGTGCACACGTCATGCCCCTGGCTCACAAGGTAGAGCGACCTTCAGCTGAGTTGCCGTCTTACCTTCCTCTCTGAAAGTCCTTAGGGAGGTTGTTTACCCCTTGAATCCCATTCCTGCCTGAAGCTGCGCTTGTGGAGATTGAGTTGCCAAACGTTCCTGAGGGTGACATTCTACCTACACATCATGGGTTACATGGCTCTGCACACCATTTCTTCCAACTGAATTGAAGGGGCTTTAAGTTTGCTTTTCCAACTTCCCATTAAGATGAAAGAAGAAAACAGTCTATGAATCAGGGAGTCATTTATTTCCGTAGACTTTATCCGCAGCCCCTGTCTCCTCTCTTCAGCTGTCCTTTTCCTGAATGGATGAATTTTACTGAAATCATCCTCCTCTTTGGGAACTGTGGTGCTCGTGCCTGGCAGTGAGGAGGAACCTGTTGGGTGACCTCCTGGAATCTGGGTTCCGGTGAGAAGTGCTGACCGCTGTGTGGCTCTGTCTTGGAAATCTCAAGTCCCACGCGAAAGGTGGAATCACCCGGATATTTGGGATTTCCTTAAACAAAAAGCCAAGCATCTCGAGGGTCTCCAGACTGGATCCAATCTGGGAAGCTGAGTTTGGAGTAGGATGGTCCTGGTGGAGCCTCGGTCCTCGACGGTCCTGCACCAGCGGGGCCAGGCGGGAGCAGCAGCCAGTTCATCCTTTATTTCTCCCGTTCCCTCCTACTGGCTGCCAAGGAGGTCCGACTTCGTACCAGGACCGGGTGGCACAAGATCCTGCCCTCAGGAAGACGAAGATGAGTGACGGGAACGAAGAGCGGTGTGCCCTTCAACTTGATGCCGTGATTGGGATTTGCAAGTCATCTGGGCACAAGGAGCATGTATACCCAGAGGAAGTGACGTCACATTTCAGGGAGACACCTGCACTACCGTGTTCATGCAGCAGGGGCCTGATTCAGTGACCCCTGTCATTGCAACAGTGAATAACCCTCTGCAGGATGTCCTCATGTCCACATGGTGCACGCACCCCAGTTCAGAACATGATTCCTGGCTCAGATTGATAGAAGCGACCAATGGTCTGGCTCAAATTCTCTTTGAGAGAAAGGAAGGGACCTGGCCTCTGGACAGGAAGAGGGCAGCTTGTGCAGAGTCTCAGGGTGGTCCCTGAGTTGCAAGGGAGGTGGGAATGGGGAGGTGAAGGACCCCGGGCTGCTGCAGTGGTCAGTCACGTCTAACACCACCATCAGAGACAGCAGAGCTAAAGGTGCAGGGACAGGGGTTGCCCACAAGAGGCTGGTCCCCAGGAGGGAGGGCTGGGGGCTGGATCACACAGAAGGGGGTCTGTTCCCCACAGGGAAAGACCTAGGCTCCACACACTGCTGGAGAGAAACGTCACAGGAAATCAGGCCCTAGTGAAATAGGCTTGCCAGTTGTGCAGAAAAGTTCACTCAGGTGGGAGGCTTATACTCTGGAGCACACGTAGTCCGTAAGTACCCCCAAATGAGGACAAAGCAACAACAAATCGATAAGCAAACAACGAACACACAAAACATAAACACAAAAGGTATCTACGCCTAGCAATAACCCTTAAGTGGTAAAACCTACATAAATGAAACTCAAAAACACAATCGAAGAGCAGAAAAGACCTGAATCAATAGCAAAGTATGGCGTGATCCTGAGTAACTTGATCAATGACCTGAAGGGATAAATCCCACTTAAACTGTTGCATAAAACCACAGTCATGGCAGAAAGGTTCCAAACAGGCAAGGATTCCAAGAAAGGTTTCGGGTGCCTGTGAGGAGAGTTCCTCTGCTTAAACCTAAAATGGGTCTCAGAACCTTAATAATTAGCCTTCTGAAGGCAGAGTTGATACAGAAACCGGTCCACACACAAAGGAGCAGGGCTAGAGGCAGACCCAGAATCTATTAGAAATTCACTTGAATTTGACACATGAGTAAGGTGAGCATTTTGAGCTAGCAATAAATTAAACACACACACATCTATAAATAAATAAAGCTGGCATTCTGACTATTTGGAGCTAATTATTTTAAAATGGCAAATCTTTACTTTGCACTGTGCTCTGCTATAAATTCCTAGGGAGCAAACTCTACACACACATGACCACAATAAATAACTTCAAGGATACAAATCCACATCCCTTTCTATATATTGCTTCATTTTTATTCATACCCCTCTGTTCACAGTGATGGAGATAACCTAACTCAAGGTGCTGTTTCTGCAGTCAGCGCCGCACCCAGGGGATGGTGGCCTGTGCTCAGGGGCTATGGAGCCTGGGGAGTAGGGTTGTCCTGCACCAGGTCAATTGGGGCCATTGTTCTCCCCGGTCCCACATCTGTGTCCTCAGGGACGTGACATCTCCAAGAGGCTACCTCACGGCCTCCTTCACTTTCTTCTCGAAAAGCAGAGACACAGGCACAGGCTCGTGCTCGACCCTGTAGGAGGTGGAATTTGAGCATCTCAGAGTCACCTGCCAGGTGCAGCCCATGCCTTCTGTCCCCCCACACCCCTCTGCTGGGCTGGGAAGGAGACCCTGTGGGGCCTCACACCACTCCAGCCCGGGGAAACACCACTCTGACTCTCTTCATTTCTCCAGTGCCCTGGTCCACCCTGGAGTCTCCGGTCAGCAGGGGTAGAAGGCTGGGACAGGAATCGGAAAGGGGCTTCTCAGGGACACTCATGGGATACTGTGGTTGAGTACTTTTGCATTCTCCCCACCCTGTCTTTTCTGAAGCAACTCATGTCCCTGGTGTGATTTAAACAGAGAGAAATCTACAGGACGTGCTGGAAAACAAATTGGAAGAAAGAGACAGAACATAAATCACTTATGATTGTGTAACATGAGAAGAGAGGGCAGATCTTCATCTGATATCCAGATACGAAAGACTTTTTCTATCTTAAATGGAAATTAATAAGTCATGCAGAATTTACATATGTGACTACATGATATTTTAAACTTCTCTTTATTAACATTCATTGTAAATAAACCCAAGGACAGGGAAGCTGTGGAAATGATTATAACACAGAAGGCAGGACATTGGCATCCTCGGGAGAAAGAACATTCATAATCTGCCAATGTGAAAGCTCAGAGTTCAATAAAATGGGCAAGAGCCATGAACAGGCAAGACAAAATAGAACTGAGAGAGGAAACACATGTGAGGAAAATATTCAACTTCCTTTTACTGAAAACTGCACTAAGCCAAGCTTCATCATGGACGTTACACCTCTGCAGACTGGAAATGATATTTAAATACGTCTCCTTCACTGGTAGGCTGTGTGAGATAGTGTATTCCACGAATGACATGGATTCAAATTTAACAGTGGACATTACTATTTGTCCGCCCTAATTTCACTCCTTAGTGGTTGTTTCAAGCAAATAATCAGAGATGTAAACTGTGGAAGGGACCTTCTTATTGAGGCAAGTAGCTTCCTGTTTCAGAAAGCAGTGGTCAGTGATGGAACTCGGGGGATAGGGAAATAAATGGTCTTTTTACCTGGGAGAGTGGACTGCTCTAGAGGAGCTAGGATTGGTCCACGGCTGCGATTACACTATTCCACCGCTCCATCCCTGGAGTGAGGTTGGTGCAGAGAGTGCAAGTTCCCTGACCTTGAATGAGGCAGTGATGCTGCTGCTGCTGCTGCTGCTGATGATGATGATGTAGTGATAATCATGAAGCCTGTGCTGCTGAGGGTGCTGCTGTTAAATGGTGGTGATGATGATGTTGGTGATAATGGTGATGATGGTGTTGAAAGTCATGGTGATGATGGTGATGGTGATAATGATAGTGATGAAGTGGTCATGGTGACAATGATAATGGTGATGGTGGTCATGATGATAATGGTCATGGTGATGGGGTGATGGTAATGATGGTCATGGTGATGATGATGGTGATAAAGTGGTCATGGTGATAATGATAATGTTGATGAAGGTCATAGTGATAATGGTGATGGTGTTGAAGGTCATGGTGATGGTGGTGGTGGTGATGGTGGTCATGATGATAATGGTCATGGTGATAATGGTGATGGTGTTGAGGGTCATGGTGATGATGGTGATGGTGATGGTGGTCATGATGATAATGGTCATGGTGATGGTGGTGGTGGTGATGATGGTCATGATGATAATGGTCATGATGATGATGGTGATGATAGAGATGAAGATGGTGATGATGACGATGCTGGTGTTGATGGTGGGATAGTGCTGAAGGCATGTGGTGGTGGTGTCAGTGGTAATGACGGTGATGATTGCAGTGATGGTCGTAAGGATGGGATGGTGATAATAAGTAGAACTTACGAGGGTGACCATACAAATGATACTAATGGGGTTCGTGATGATGGGGTGCTGTGGGCACAAGATGAGGTGAAGACTGCATTTGTTGAGCAGTGGCTTTGCTGGCCTCACTCTTCCAAGAGCAGTAAGGCAGGGAGGACCTTGCTTGCCTGATCACAGGGAAGCATCAAGGGGCCACCAACTGTTTCCATGCCATTCTGAAGGGTTTGTAGTCTTCCTGTGGAGTCCAGTATCCCCAGATTGGCTGACATTAGAATTAACTGGAATTTTAGTTGGAATACTAAATGCTGAAGACTACCCTGGAACAACTGTGTGGTACCTTGGAGGAGCCTCAGCTACTCATTTCTAGACGGCTCACCTGTGCTTGTAACATGCAGCCCAAGCCCCTGGGCTTTGTTCCTCTGCTAGCAGCTCCCTGAGGCCCAGAGGCCTCCTGGGGCCAGAGTCCACGTGAGCCCCACAGGCCCTGTGGCACATCTCTCCAGGTCTGGGCGATGCTTTCTCTGGTTTAAGGGGAGATTCTTTCTCTTTCAGGTTTCTGTTCAGAGCAATTCATTTCTACCTGATGTCATGGGTTGACTGCGTCCTTCCAAGTCTCTTCTGCTGGGCATTAACTCCCAGATTCTTGTGTGGGTGGCATCTGGAGGCAGGAGTTGTGGGAGGGAGTCTGGGTTAGATGGGGTCTTGAGGGTGGCCACCCGATGGGATCCAGGGGCTCCATGCTGACGAGGGGTCCTGAGCTGGCACTCCTGCTCCCTGCTGCCACCATCCAGAGGCCCTCTGCAGGGGGTGACACCGCAGAAGGCCTGGGTGTCGGACTCGCGGTCGCCACAGCTGGGAGACACCGATCTTCCTTCTCTCTCTCTCTCTCTCTCCTCTCTCCTCTCTCTCTCCCTCTCTCTCTCCCCATCTCTTTTTTTAATAAATCACCCCTGCCTGTTACTCTGTGGTAGACTAAGAGAGCCACTCACCCTGCCTGAGTTGAAACTTTTAAAATAAGGCTCAACAGAATGTGCTTCTGCCTTTCAGACTTTGCCCGGGGAGACGGTGTGAAAAGAGGGTGCCGCTGGATAGTGAGTTGAGTCCATAAATATTTCAGAATTCTCTTGTCATGTTGAGATCAGCAAAGAAGAAATAATTGCACAATACTTAGTGGCTGGCTTTGGGGTGTTAACAGACTCAGGGTCTGATCCCTATGTAGCAACATGGGCAGTTCCAAAAAAAGCTTTATTAATTACAAAATTGCAGTAAACGTTTTAGGAGCATTTTATTAAAAATACTCGAATTTTACAAAGTTTTATGAAACGATGATGTTTTTATAATTCCCATCCAGAAACCAAGCTGTTTGTTGTTCACAAACTATGCCTTCATTGTGCACTACGGAGCTGAGGGGCATCCTCTGCGAGCTTTGCTCCGTGACCACCTGCTGGGCAGAGCCCTGGGGTCCCCATGACCTGCCCAGGCACTGGTCACAACCTTCCCTCCTGATGACCTCCCTCCCACTTCAGGTACCCGCCCTCCGTCCGCTGGTCTCCAGGCCTGCTGGGCTTCCTGTTGCACCCTCTCTGACCTGGCTGCCTTCTCAGCGCTCGCTCCTGCCCCAGGCCCTTGCATGCACCTGCCTCCCTCGCTCGGGAGACGTCCAGGCCTGCCTTCAAGCACCTCTTCCCAGTAGGGCTCTGTTAGAGTTCTGTCCACACGGCTCTTCTTCCTAGATACTCTGTAATCATCACCTTGATCCATTTAGTTATTAACTTACCTTTAAAAAACCAATGTGTCGCACTTGGCTCTTCCTGAAATTATTTTATCTTTCCTCCGGCTGATTTCTCCCAGCCTCACCACCTAGAACCCGGGCCCTGCGAGGCAGGCTCTTCAGTTGCCATCTGCAAACCTGGTGTGCAGGAAGCGTCAGGACCCTGGAATTGTTGAGTACGTACCTGCTGCGCCTATGCTTGAAGGAGCGAATAAAAACGTAACCATTTCCCCCTGAAACCTGAACCGAGTTAAGAACTGAGAGCCAGAGACGCATTTACAAGACTGAGTCTGGTTACATAAAGGACTTGGGAATCAGGGTGTTCCTGGGGCGCAGCCTCTCCTCCCAGGAAATCCCCTCACCCGCTGGACATGTGTCCATGTTGGGGACCTGCAGCTCTCCCCTGGGAAGGGGTGAGAGACGGGGTGGGCGGAGGTGGGCGGTGCCCACAGTTGTGTGGGGTGGGACAGGAGGGAGTGCCCACCAGGCTCCCAGACTCTCTCCCCTGCTACTTTAGCAATTCGTTTCCCGGTTCAGCTGCACAGCCTGTCTTCTGAAGGAAACAGATGACATTCTACTTTGAAAAAAAGAATCCATTGTTCCCTGAAACGGGAGGCACGGGAAGCCACATTTCCTTTCCTATCTGTGAACAAATCTTTCAAACAAAATGATTAAAATAAATAGTCTGAGTTCCGAATCACTTTTTGACTTGAAGAACTTTGCCTCCCCTTTGTCTCTTCCCCAAGATCATTTTTAATGTGTGGGGTGGTCATCACACCTGCAAGCACCAACTGGGGTCGGCCCAGGAAGCTGCTGGGGAGCACAGTCCTCAGAGCTGGGCGCCCCTGGTGTTCCTGATGGACAGACGTGGGCAGCTCGATCCTTGCCCTTCTTGCCTCAGCTGGGTGGGTGGTTTGTGAGCAGTGGGAAAGGCAGCTGGCACGACGCCCGTGCAGCTTGTGTGGAAAAGGACCCCACAAGTTACTTTTCTCCAGGAGAAGCTGGACTCCTCCCAGCTTCTGCATCTCCTCTGTCCTGCATGGAATTCCACCCGTCTCAAAAAAACGAGCCCACCCTTACCCAGTGCAGCCACTTTGAACTAGAAACCCTAAAGAGGTCACAAGTCTAAAGCGTTCTGCTGAACAGGGAGTCAGGGAGGCCACGGTCCAGAGGAAGCAGCCACAATGTGGAGGGGGAGCGTCAGGGGGAGGCGAGGACCTTCGCTCCTTCTTCTTATGACGGTCAGCCGCTCAAGAGGGAATCAAGTATCCAAATGACGAGGACGAGCGGGAAAGGTGGCAGCTGCCTTCTCCGCGGCGGCCCCTCCCCGTCCCTCCTGCCTCTCGCCCAGAGCCGCGCCCTCCCTCCAGGGGCCCCCCACTCTCCACACGCAGCTCCCCTGATAATTGCCATCTGGAGGCCTCGACACCAGGCTTTTCTGAGAAGTGATTAGGAGAGAGGACACTGTGCTGGCTTCTGGGTTCAGAAGCTTTATCTCAATTACATGAAATTCAGGAGGAAGAAAAGGCTGTTTCACTTGAGTTTCCTGGTCTCGCCGCGCTTTGGTGAGTTCCAGAAATAACGGGTTTAGAATCTAGGTGATTTAAGGACTTTCAAAGACTCTCATGGTGACACCAAGTCCCATCTCAGCTGCCACCCACTTCCACCTAGCATTACACAGAATCGCAGCTCAGAGTCTGAGTGTGGAATTTATCTTCTTTACACAAGTCTTGCTTTCCCCTTTCCCAAGGCTAGAAAATATTGCTGGTCAGCTTTTTGTCACTATAATGAACTACCCCAGATAATCAGCTTACGAAGAGAAAAGATTTGCTTTGCCTCTTGGATTTAGAGGCTGCAGTTCAGGATCAAGCAGACCCATGGTCTTGGCCCTCTGGTGGGCATGCTGGAGGGCAGGGAGCCTGGGCAGAACAAAGCTGCTGACTTTGTGGCCAGGAAGCAGAACAGGAAGAGGAAGGGGTGGTGTTTTCGTCAGCTTTTTCACTGCTGTGACTGAAAGGATCTGACCAGCACAACTGTAGAGGAGAAAAAGGTTCATTTAGGGCTCAGGGTTTCAGAGGTCTTAGTCCACAGCAGGCTGGCTCCATTCCTCGGGGCTCAAGGTGAGGCAGAACATCATGGCAGAGGAGTGTGGCAGAGGGAAGCAGCTCACATCATCAGGAAGCAGAAAGAGAGAGAGACTCCACTCTCCAGATATGAAATATATACCCGTAGTCACGCCCCAATGCCCCCTCCTCCAGCCACACCCACCTCTTCAGTTAATCCCACCAGGGATCAACTCACTGACTGGGTTGAGACTCTCACAACTGGATCGTCTCTCCTCTGAACCTTCCTGCACTGTCTCACACGTGAGCTTCTAGGGGACGCCTCACATCCAACCACAACAGACGGCAAACCCCAAGCCCTTCCAGGACAACCCCCAGCGACCTAAGGACCTCCTTCTCCTCCTTCTTTAAGACCTTAACCTTAACATAATGTCTATTTTTTAAATCACTTTTTAAAGCTTTGTTGAGTGCAACTGACAAATGCCAGCTGAGTGTGTGTGTGTGTGTGTACGTGGTATGAAACACCACATGCTGTGGTGAGTGACAGGGACCACCACAGCCCAGTGCCCTGGCAGCTGTCCCCTGGCAGGGACCCCTTTCACCTGCATGAAGCACAATGACCACCCCTTCCTGGCAAATGGCAAGGACGCCATGTAACCTGCTCTTTGTGGTCACTTCCCTAGAGGGTCAGAACTGTCACCGACAGGGCTCCAGCCTGGCACCTGCAGCCAACATGTCCTGGCTGCTCGCCCACCAGCCCTGCCGCGGGACGCAGTTCCCCATGCCTGGCGTGTCCCAGGGAGGCGCAGTCAGGTCTTGGAGGGACCCCTGCCCGGCCCGCTTCACTTCAGCACAAGCAGAGAGCCGGGGAGGGGGTGACCTAGGAGTCCACCCACAGAGGAGGTGCATGAGGGGACACCCGGCCGCTGAGCTGCCACTCAGCTTCAGGAGAGGAGAAATCTCAGGACGAGCCCTGGGGTTGACACCAGGGTCACTGTCCACGGTGGCTTGCCTCCCTCTGCAGCTTCTTTTTATTTTTCTGCTCTCTCTGGTTCCCAATCTCCATCACCTCTCCGCAAGACAGTCTGGTTTCCCCTGCCTGCCTGTCTCTTTACTCTTTCCTTGAGTTTTGTGGAAAATCAAGGATGTTGAAAAAATATATATATTTTTTTCCCTAAGAGCCGTTAAATTAGAAAACTCTTTCCTAGGCCGGCCAAGGTGGAAAATTCCATCTGGATCAACAGGCACAGAGGGGAGCAGAGGTGCCCTCACAGGAGCCAGAGCAGAGGACGCAGCCGAGGCCCGAGGACAGGCTGAGGAGACCCCAGGCTGTGCATCCTGGACACAGCACGGTGAGTGCACCATAGACTCCTCCTTAGGGTGATGTCAGTGGCTTCGACAAGATAGTCACCTCCTGTCTGTAACAGCAGTTTAAAGGCAGCCTGTCTGAGGATGGTGAGGGGCCCCTAGTAACTAGGGGGATGCAAACTCCTTCTACGTTTCTGGTTGACAGACATAATTCAAAATCAAGGCTACCGCGCCACCCAGAATGGCTGCTCATGCTCCAGCCATTACATTGGTGTTCTGACTGCAAAGAGGAGTGGGAGGCAGAATAAACAAGTGGGTCACACCCTCTTCCCTGCCTCTGCTCCTCTTAGGGAGCGCTGAGAACCACCCCGGACCTAACAGTTCACAGGGTGCTGGACAGGGTGTAACCACGGGGAAGGTTGAGGTTTGGAGTTTGGAGAAGGAGGGAGCGTGCTATTGGGCAGGCAGCCTTCTCCCCTTCCCGCCTGCTCTTCCTGCACATGGAAGGGTTCTGGGCGCTGAGATTCACGTAGGATGGAAGGCCCAGAGCCAGCGGGAATCACGCCAGGGCAGGATCATCCCTGAGGGCTCCAGCGCCCCGCCCGTCCAGGGCCTCTCCGGGGCAGCCTGTTGTGCCCGCTGGGGACCAGGGAGGAGCCGGTGTCCGGCCGCTCCGATGCCTGAGCCCCTGCGCGCTGCTCTGCATGGAGACGGTCTGTGAAGTTCTCCCCAGGCCGCCCCGACTAGCGTGTGCCCTCTGCTTCCTCCAGAGTCCTGAACCGCACAGCTGCAGAGCGGACACGCAGCTCCGCAGACTGGGCCCTGCTGAGGTGGACCAGGGCAGCAGAGTTGGCAGCACAGAGATCTCAGGCCCCCGCGGGAGCCCGCTGATCACTCGGGGCACCGAGCACATCCGGGTTGCATCCTATTTATCTGCTGCAAATCGCCATCGTGCTGAATGGTAGAAACATCTCAGTCGATCCCAGGGCATCTCAGGCAGCTCAGCGCGACTCCGTACCGTTTCTCAAGGTCACGCCGCTGCTCGGGTTGCTCCTGAGGAGCGTGACCTCCCCGCCTGGGACTCGTCAGCGGTGATGGATGGATGCCCACCGCCCGGTGCCTGGTGACTCGCAGCTCCCAGGGTCCTGGAGCTAAAGCAGGGAGCTCCTGCAGCACAAAGGGTAAGACGTGCAACCCGGGCATAGTTTCAGAGGTCACAATGGCTTTACAAAGTGACTTACATAGCATTTGTCATGGTTGGGATATGAGCTATCCACCAGAGCTCTGTGCAAATGCAGGAGGGCTCAGAGGAGAGACAGCTGGACGCTGAGCTGTGACCTACCTGGCCATTCTGACTGGGTGGTGACGTAGGCAGGGGGGCCGGGCAGGAGGAAGGGGTCACTGGCACATGCTGGAAGGGTCTGTCCGGTGGCCCCTCTCTTCCCCTCTGCTTCCTGCCTGACTCCTAAGAAGGGAGCAGCGGCTGCCACCTCGGCCTTCCACCATGATGTTCTGCCTCCCGCTTGGGCCCAGAGCAGTGGACTCAGCCTACCACAGACTGAACCTCTGTACCCTGACCCCAAATGAACTTTCTCTCCTCTAAGTTGTTCTCGTCAGGTATTTTGGACATAGCACTGAAAAGCCGACAGCATTTGATGAAACTTTTTTTTGACATAATCATAGATGAATCTGTGAGAAATAACAAAAATCCCACGCACCTCTTGCCACAGTGCCCCAGTGACAACAGTGTGCAAAGCTCTAATATAACAGCATCCATTATCTCAGGGCCGGGACACACAGCACTGGGACCCCAGTCCTATCCCAGCCTCACCTGCTCCCTGCCCACCCTCCCTCCATCTCTGGAAACTGCCAGTGAGTTTTCTGTGGACCCAATTTTCCCAGGACCCTACATTCCCCTCCAGACAGCTGCTCAGCACCTTCCACCACCCCTGGCAGGGGCTGAGGCTGCCTCCTGCACTGGCCTCTAGGGAGGAAGTCCAGGCTACGGCTGGATCTTTGCCGGCAGGGCTGAGGGGGCACAGTTGTGTTCGTTGTTTTCTGAAGCAGGATGATCATTATCTAAGTTGTGCTTCTACTTGCTTGCTTCCCCTTTCCTGGATCTGGGGTCTCAGGCTTTTGTTCCAGTTGGTTTCTAAGTGTGTTTCCAGGACACGAGATTTCTGCTTCATTACGGGACCTAGGGGTAAAACCCACCCAGAGAGCTCACTGAGATGCCATCTTTGGCTGCAAGGTCCCTGGCCCATCGGGACTCTGCCCTCCACCTCCCAACATCTTCTGGTACAAGTTCAAATAAAAATCTTAAGATTTTATTTGGTCTCAGTAGAAGAAAGAGAGACGAGTTCATCCTCCTGAAAATTAAGGTCTCTGATACATGTCATATGCGGAAACATAAATGTGAAGTAAGTGCTTAACCATTTCGAAAGCACTCTAGACTAATGAGAGACTTGCTGGGTCAGAGAGGGAAGGTGCATTTCCCACACCAGCGTCTTTGTTGATGGACTTCTGTGGCCCAGAGCACAGGACCAAGCCTGGGACATGGTATCTGTGATGACTCACACCATGGCTACATGGAACCTGCACACACCCTGGGCCACCCCAGAGGGAAACCTCACAGGCAGAGGGAAGGAAGAAGATCAGAATCAGGACAGATCTGATTCCATGGTTTAAATAAGCAACTAATTTTACAACAGTTTAGATTTACAGGCAAGTGGAGAAGGTAGCACACCCCACTGACGCTCGTCATAACATCGCACATGGAAGTGACACATTTTCCAAAATGATGAACCAATATTGGTACAGTATTTAAAGGCCATATGTTTAAACTGATTTTTAAACTCAGTGTCCTCTTCTGTTCCAGGACCTCATCCAGAACACCCCTTTGGGTTGCCCGTCTCCCCAGGTGCCACTCAGGTGTGACAGAACCTCAGACTCTTCTTTCTGATGACCCTAAAGGTTTTGAGGGCCAGGTGCTGGGCATGTCCATGAGGTTCTTTTAGAAGGGGACTGGGGGTTGGGGGAGAAGATCGCAGAGGTAAAGTGCCACGGTCTTCAGAACACCTCCAAGGCAGGTCCTCTGGATGCTGTCCTCGTCACCAGGCTGCCGTGATGCCACTCCTTTTTTGTTAATTCTCACATTTTCCACTTTGGAAACAAGTTGTGAGGAGCAGCCCACACCAGGAGAATGGAGAGCCACTCCACCTCCTGAGGATGGAGTGTCCACCTGCTTCTTTCATCCTTTCCCATTGATTGATGTTTCAATTACTTATTCATGTTTGTTTGGAATTGTGGCACTTATTTTATATTTTAGATAATAACCCAGAACTTCCTCCTTATTCTGTGGCCCACGTTGACCCACCCTGTCCATCAGGATGTCTTTCGGGTGGCTCCTGTCTTCACTGACATGCCGCCATCTTTGTGGGTGAGCACACCCTTCCTTTCTAGACCTGCAGGATGCTCCTGGCTGGTCTCAGTCCTCTCGAGTCGCTATAAGAAAATACCCCAAACGGAGAGGCGAATAAGCAGCAGAAGAGCATTTCTCACAGTTCCAGAGGCTGAAAAGGCAGAGTAAGACACCTATGGACCATCTGGTGAGGGCCACTTCCGGGTGCACAGATGGCGACTTCCTGCTGTGTGCTCACAGATGCAAGAGGCCCACCCACGAGGCGCACCCTCCTGACTGACCCATCCAAAAGACCCTGCCTCCTAATGCCATCACCTTGGGGACTAGGATTTCAGTATATGACACAGACAAAGCTGGATGTGGGAGTTTTGACTTGGTGACAGTAGAATTGAGAACAAGTCAGCCCAGAGAACATGCAAGCTCAGGTTTTATCAGGGCTTCTGCCGGGAGAAGGGAGTTGCAGCTCTGAGCAGGGTGCCAGGCTGCTCCCCAGCACAGAGACAGAGTGAGGGTTATTCAAGTGATGCGTGTCAGACCCTTGGGGGTTGCTGTTTAGAGGGCCCCTCTTCGGTTTTGACCCTCATGTGACTTGTCCTGGGGAGTCCTGGTAAGAGCAGCCTGGTCCTCATGACGCCATTGGCCTCTGAAGCTGAGAAGGTGTTTTGGGGGGAGAAACTTAGCCCATCCGTTAATGGCACGAGGTCACGAGGTAAGGCCCTAAAGTGTGTCTGCCGTTGTCCCCGTGGTGGTCTCCAGCTGTCTCCCAAGCATGCAGACACGTTCCTGCAGAGTCCTGGAGTCACTCATCCTCCCGAGGAGCCCCGACCTCTTCTCCTGGAGGCTGGTACTGCAGGGCAAGGCCTGGGCCTTGCTATCGGATGCAACTCCATGTGGCTGCACCCCGACAGCCAGGAGAGGGCAAGCGACAGAAAGAGAGTCCCTGGTCCGTAGGGGAAGAGGGACCCCCAGAAACCAATTCAAAATAGAGTCTCCTGTGAGGTTCACCCCAGTAATGCCTGGATGCCCTCTGCACTCTGAGCGGGGAGGGAGCCAGCAGGAAGGTCAAGTCTGAAGCCAACTTGGGTCATTTATTGAGATCCTGTCTGGAAATGCATTTTTATGAAAGGGCTGGGGCATAGCTCAGTGGTGGAGGCCCCGGGTTCTGTCCCCAGTACTGTGCCAAAGCCCGGCCTCCTGCCTTGGGTGCCCGTGAGTTGAGGTTGTGTCTCCTTGGACAGTGACACCTGGCTGCTCTGTGACCCCCTTATCTCCGAGGACCTTCCCTGTCACCAATTCTGCTTTGTCTGAAACTAAGGTAACTAGGCCAGGGTTTCGTGTTTTCCTCTTCTTCTCTTAGGGTCAACAGACATTTCTCTGTGTGCATCTTCGCATTTAAAGCGGGTGACTTGTGGGTAGTGTGAAGTGGGGTCTTGGTTTTACTTCATCCCCTCCGATGATCTCTGTCATTTAATTGGCACCTTCGGACTTCAGCTTCTGCAAGCTTCCTGACAGGTGGGTGACAGCTTTGCCAGTTGGGCCTCCGTTCCACGCATCGCATTCTCATTGGTTTCTTCTTCTTCTTCATTTTATTTTATTTTTCCCTTTTCTGGTTTTAGCTTAAACATTTAAGAATTTTATTTTATTTCCTCTTGATCATACACCTTTGTGAAAGCATTTGGTGTGCGTCCTGGAGTTCATAAAACGCACTTGGATCCAGGTCCACTGTGGGGGTGTGCCGTGCCGTTCAGGCGGCGGGCGCCTTGTGAGGAGTATTTCCTTCCGGTTCTTCCTCCCGGCCTCAGGAAAGTGGCTGGACAGCTTTCCTTATCTCTGGTCTGCAAGCGCCCAGTGCACGGTTACTACTATTGAATTCAACAAACAGACTTCAAGCAATTAACAAGAGCCCTCCTCGGGGGCTCCCCTCTCCTGTGGCTCTGGGTTCCTCCTGGGACACCTCCCTCTGCCTGGGCAAAGCCTACTAGCATATCCTGCAGGGGACCTGTGACACAGGCCCACGTCCCGGGTCTCTGTTGGTCTGAGAACATCTCCATTTCTGCCTTACTCTTGCAGAGCCCTTTTGCTGGACGTGAACTTCCTCATGGTGATCTTTACTTTCAACGCTTTAAAGGTTGCGTATCATTCTTTCTCTTGGGTCGATCTGTCCTGTTTCACCAACCCGCCCTGAAGGGCCAGGGAAAAACCTCGCAGAAGAGGTCAGAGCCCCTCGGTTCTCTGACGGGTCTAAGAAGGGACGCTGACTTTGTTTCCTTAGCACACGAGCGACAACTTCCAAGCTCTCTTCAAGTTGGAGCTGGAATCCCAAGTCCCCTTCCAGGACTTTTTATGAGAAATCCTTACAATCTAAACGTGACCTGGACGTGGCTGGGGCGCAGCCCTGTCTAGTGGAGGGAGTCCCAGCTGCCCGATCTGCAGAGCACACCCGGACCCCCTCCTCCAGGGAAAACAGGCAGGGCAGCACCGTCCCCTCTGCAGTGCCTAGGACGCAGCTCTTTCTTGGGCAAGACCGAAGCCCTGGGAGTACCAGTCCTGACGGTGCCTGCTGCTCTAAGGTCAGGCCCGTGAGGCAGGAGGCTCCGACCACGCGGCCAGAGCGAGGCGGGCAGCTGGAAACCCTGACGGAGACGGGTCTACATGACCGGCAAGTTCTCTTCTCAGGTGATGGCGAGTGGAGTCCTGAGGCCGGTGGGAACTGCAGCCAGACTCCTCACGTCTGCTCCAGGGTTTTGCTGCCTGCAGGGAAGTGTCCAAGCCAACGCGAGTTCCCTCAGGCCTTGGGAGAAGGCGCCAGCACAAGGAGCTGCCGGGCTTCTGCATCTGTCAGCACTTGCGGAGGCCAGAGGATGCACCCAGGACCTCCCCACGGCTCGCTCCCGGCCTGACTGCCTCCTGCTGAGGTCGGCAGGCCCCAGACCCACACTCCACCCCAGCCTCTGCTGTGCACACCAAAGGCCTCACAAGGGTCTAATTCTTCAGCTTCCCCTAAACCTGTGGCTCCATGGGCAAGAGCAGGACACTTAGATGAAATCAGAGCTGCCCTGAGAAGAAATAGGGCTCACAGGATGGTTTCCAGTGCCGTTCTCGGCCTGTGGGGATTGGGCTCCCAGACGGGCTCCTGGCCGGGATGGAGGAGCTACTGCAGCCTCCCTGTCTCGCTGCCAGCCCCTCCCCTTCCTCCTCCACTCCTCCTGCTCTGGTCTGCCCACCTAGTCCAGGCTGCAGGGGCCACTACCATCTGGCCGTCCACTCATTTCCCTGGGCTAAGCAGCATGTACAGGGCTGTAGGGGTAATGGAGAGTATGTGCAGGGCACAGACCTCTCACCCTCATGCTCACACCATGAACAAAGAGTCTGAGCTGAGAGTGTGAGACCACAACTGTATTTAAGAGCTTGAGGTCTGAGTTGAAATTCTATTACTTCCTAGCTCTGTGTGTGCACAGGCAGGTTGCTTGACCTCTCTGAGTTCCAGTTTTCCCCTGTGCAACATCCCTGGGCTCATGCCACGGTGTGTTTGAACGAATAACATACGAAAGCATATTCCAGGTCCTGGAACACAGCAGGTGCCTGGTTAGTATCAATGACTCTGGCTCCCAATGGTCACACATGTTAGTGACAGCTGGAGGTTCCATGTCTGCATCCCATCTCAGTGACTGTGGGCCAGTAGCTCGGACGGGGGTCAGGAGGTTTGGTGGCAGAAAGGAGGGTCCAGGGTGAGAAAGACACCTTCTCCACACATCAGAAAAACATTGGAAGACAGAGACCCAGCCATCTGTTAACACTTGCAAAACTCAGCAGATGCTGAGCAGGGTCATCCGGGTGTCGATGGCAATCCCCCTGAGATAAAAATCACGACCCGCAGACAGATATCAAATAAACACACTATTTAACTCATTTGTGAGGGACCAGATACCCTGTCATATGAGGTAAGTGGTAAGCAGTTCAAGGGAGAAGTCAAAAACCAACTTTTATATGAAGAGAAGTTATGTTGAATTGAATTTGCAAATAGATATGAAACCATCTCTGTCCATGGGGAAAGGAAGTTAATGGAATCTCCTCCAGAAATAATTTACTTCCTTATCTACCAAAAAAAAAAAAAAAAAAGAAAGAAAAGAAAAACAGCAGCTTTGCATGGTTATCAGTTGTGTCTGGTTTGCAGATTGAACAATAGCTCAGAGGCAATAGTGCACATGATCAGATCCCTGGGAGGGATCCCCTGCACCAGGGATTAGCAAACCAGGGCCGAGGGGCCCCATCCCGCCTCCCTGGTTGTCCAGATAAAGGTTGATTGGCATGCAGCCCCGCTCATTTGCTGACTCATCGTCTTTGGCTGTTTTGACATATGATGCAGAGTGACAGGGGAGAGCAGAGACCCATGCCCTGCTAAGCTTCTGGGCTCACCCGCTGGTCCTGCAGAAATGTGTGTCCCCTGCTGCTATCAACAGAGCCCGTTTCCCACTCATGCACTGTGGCTTCCTATAAATGAGAGAGGGACCTATTGTGAGGGGAAGAGGAAGCCATTTGAAGATCCGGCGGGACCCAGGGCCACTTCCTCTGAGATGACAACGTGCGTTTCAGGTCCTGGTCTTCCCGGCACTACTCCTCTTCTGGAGAAGCCTGTCTCTCCTGCAAAGATCAGAGATGCAGGTTGAAAGTGGCCCCCGGGGACTCTGATGCAGCATGGGCAGCAGGCCTGGGGCTGTCGGGCTGGACCTGCAGGGAGAAGGCTTGAAGCTCTGGCATCGGTCACGAGCTGCCACCACCTGAGCGCAGGCAGGGAAACCGGCTGTCAGTCTGTGGTCCCGGTTCTGGCCGTCACGGACACTGCCTGGGATCCAGTCTGGAGGTGCTCCTGCTCTGCTCCCCTCCTCCTGGGATTTCAGTGCTGCCAGATCCCAGCAGGGATCCGCCTGTTCTTTGTGTGGATCTTGTCTGCACATCTGACGTCCCCACGGAGGAGGGAAATGAAATACATGTGAACTTGAGAAAGGAAACAGTGAGAACCCTTTTGCAGGGTCACTATGCATGGCCTAGTAACTGTACCCAGTGTTCCTCGATGACACAAATACAGTTAAAATGACATGTTTATGTCATACATGTCTTGCCACAACAAAAAGCACTTGCCATGCTTCACTGGTGCATTATATTTCTACAAAATGTGACCCATTAATCCGTGCATGTAATACGATTTCCCCCATTCCATTCCTTGGTTTTCCCCCATTCCCTCCCGCTTCCTCCTCCTGGTCCCCTTCCTTGACTCTATTTGTCACCCTTCTATTCAGTCATTTTAAAATTGGTGCTGTGTAGTTATACATGAACGTGGGATTCACTCTGATGCTCTCATAAACCCGTGCAGCATAATCCGGTCTGTTTCTTTAAATTCTCATTTTCTCCCTAGTTTCCGCACGTGAGAGAACATATTCTGGCCTTGACTTTGAGTCTGGCTTATTTCACTTAGCAGGATGCTCTCCAGCTCCTTCCATTTACCAAATCCCACAATTCTATGCTTCTTTATCAGGTGAGTGAAACTCCACTGTGTACAGAAACCACATTTTTCTTCATCCATCCATCTGTTGACCGTCACCTGGGCGTGTTCCCTCCTTGGCTATTGGGAATTGCATGGCTGTGGACACTGGAAGGCATGTGTCACTGCAGCGTGCGGATTTTAGTGTTTCTGGATAAACACCAAAGAGTGGAAGAGCTGGGTCCCGTGGTGCCCCCATCCTAGTGCTCTGCGGGACCTCCGAGCTGACTTTCACAGTTGGCCTAATTTGCAGTCCTGCCATCTGAGTGTTTCTTTCTCCTCACATCCGTGCCAACTTTTATCACTTATGTTCTTGACGCTTGCCATCCTAATGGAGGTGAGATGAGATCTTAATGTAATTTTCATTTGCATTTCCCCGATTGCTAAAAATGTTGGCCATTATTCATAAATTGTTGGCTGTTAGAATTCCTTCTTTTGAGAAATGTCTGTTCAGTTCATTGTTTGGGTTATTTTTTTCTTAGTGTTAATTTTCTTAATTCTTTATATATTCTGGGTATGAATTCTCTGCTAGAAGAGTCGCTGGCCAAGATTTTCTCCCAGTCTGCAGGTTCTCTCTTCAGACTCTCCATCATTTCCTTTGTTTTGCATAAACTTTTTAATTTGATGCCAAACCCCTTGATTCTGGGTTTTATTTCTTGAGATTTAGGGCTCTTATTAAGGAAGTCACTGCTTCCTTAATAACATGCTAACATGTTGGAGTGTTGACCCCATGCTTCCTTCTAGAGTTTCCGGTGTTTCTGGAATAGTTCCGGGGATGTCGTCCCCTTTGAGTGGACTTATGTGCGAGGTGGGAGGTAGGAGTCTAGTTTCATTCGACCTATGGATTTCCAGGGTTCCCAGCACACTGGATGGAAAGGCCGTCTGTGCGCCACCTTATGTTTCGGATGCCTTTCTGAGATGACTGCGCTGTCTCTGTTCCTTTCCACTGGTCCTGGTTGCTTGTTCCTTGTACCAGTACCGTGCTGGTTTTGTTGCTATAGCTCTGTAGAAGTTTGAGGTTAGGGATTGTGATACTTCCAGTCTTGTTCTTTTTTTGAATTTGTTCTAGTTCTGCATGACAGTAGAATGCACTTTGACACAGCATACATAAATGGAGCAGAATTTCTCACTCTTCGGTCGTATACGAGGTAGAATCTCAGTGGGCGTGGAGTCATATACACTCATAGGGCAATAATGTTCTTATTGCTCAGAACTTCTTTGGCTATTCTGGATCTTTTACTCTTCCTTTTAGATTTCAAGACTGTCTTTTTTTCTCCCTAGTTCTGTATCCACAATAAAACTTAAAAATTTTAAAAGGAATAGAGTGTCCTTCAGGTCCTACTGGCTGAAGTAGTGTTATTATTTCAGTGATAAATACAATCCAGCTGAGTTACAGACTTTACCCTCAGTCCTGTGAACAATAATCCTTTCCCAAATATCTTCCATTACATAGGGAATATTGTGAGAAAATTACATTTTCGAGCTGCTGTCTTTGGGAGATGTCCGATGTAGTTATTTCAACTACCCTTTTGAAAAGTGTATAAGGAACTAATTAAATTTCACGTTTAAAGGGGGAAACAATTGAGAGATTGAGTGTGTTGGTGTGGGTGATGAGAGTCGGGTTGTGTTGACTGCAGGTGATGACCCTCCTCCAGGGGAGGCGCGTGCTCCCCAGGCTGGAGCTGACGTGGTAGTTAGCTCACTCCAGCTCCCCCCACACACACGAAGGCTCAGTCCCAGACGTGGTGGAGCCTCATCGTCATCCATTTTCACTTGTTCAAGTGTCTCAGCTTCATCCCTCAAAGTCTCCTCCCTCTGGGGCACCGAGTCCTTCAGAGAACTTGGATTTGGGGCATTCAGAAGCCCACGAGGGTTTGCATGACCGGGTCGGGCAGTTCCGGGCATGGCATCCTGAAGCCCCTGCGCACAGTTGGCTCCCGGATGCCAGGCAGCTCGGTGAGCTCTGCAGACGTGCTCCCTTCCGTGGTGGAGGTGATCACGTGGAGGAACACCATGTTTGCTCCTGGAGACAGATCCCCATGGATCTTTCAAGAGTGTGACTGCCTGGATTGGGGAAGGAAGCATGTTGTCAAAATCTAAGTCTCACATTTCTTGGGCTCAAAATTGCCATTGTTTCTAACGCTTGAAGTTGGAAAAAAAAAAAAAAAAGGACATGGATTGTTCAAAAGCTGAAGGATGCGAACATGTGCCAACAGTTTGTGCTTTGAAATAAAGACTGTTGGCAAGTGTTTACCTTTTTTTTCACTAATAAGAGCCGTGGAATCAGTGTGAGGCTACTCTTTGGAAGAGTTAGATGTCTCTTTTATCTCTTGTTTTGCTCTTTATTTAAGAAGTCAAAGTAGAGGCTATTCCTGTGGCGCCATGTAGACAGAAACTTGATAATTAACCTTGGGTAGGATGTGTGGGTTAATCACAAACGTAGATTCTCAGATTCTCGGGTAAAGGAAGGGGTGAGCCATCTCCTAAAGAGCGAAGTGTGAACTGGTCTGTTAGCTGATGTCTGCTGAGGGCTGCACACACAGATATCTTCCCATTAAGCATCTCATTTCTTACCAGTGAAGGTAACGCTTAATAAAAGATGCATTGATGACGGAGCATTATGGGTGGTCACCTGGACCCCTCCACACCCAGACAGGGAGCTGGGAAAGAACAGGGAGGGTGCGACAGAGTAAAGGCTCTAAACTCAGTATTAGAGGGCTTGGGACTTGGCGGGACTTGGAGTGTGTGTACCAGAGCAGAAAATAAGGACTGAATTCCTAACCCAGACCCTGGCCAGGATGGTGTCAGGGTGAGGGATAACAGGGAGAGAAAGAGGGAGAGGAGAAGCCCATAAGCTCACTTCCTCAACAGCAGCTGGAAGGAGAAGCAGAGCAAGTTACAACAGGACGGGAGTCACAGAGATGGCAAAGGAGATCCAGCAGCTCGACCCACGTTGTGGGCAGAAAGCTGTGCTGGGCAGGGCAGGCATTTTTTTTAACTGACAGGCAGCATCCCTAGGAGACATGGAATCAACACAGCTTCTCCCCACAGTCCGAGAAGCAACAAATAGAACCAGAGGAAATATCTCTGAGATGGTTGGTCTCAGTGATCCATCCAGAAGGAATTCGTAGAGGGCACAATGCTAGTAGAAAGTCTAGCAAATAGCCAGACTGCAGTACCTGTACCTTAGTACTTGCACCTTAGACGGCCGCACTGCACACTCTGAAATCTACACAGGGGGGCCCATGCTGGATCTGACCAGCACGAATACAGGAAATTTTTACTCAGGAGGCACAAGACTACTGCTGAGTCCCAGACAACTAGAGACCATCTCCTTTGGTCCAGCAAAAGTTGGTAGGCACTTTGACATACCAAAGATCAGAATTGTATCAGAGGTGATCTGGGGTGATCACTACCTAAACCCAGGGAAACTTGGAGGTAAAACCAGAGGGTGGTGGGCACCTTCTAAATATCCCAAATCCTGATGAAATCCAAATCAGGAAGACTCAATAATAAATCTCCTCATCTCAGAATGGAATAGCAAATGCACCTCTAATACAGATAGTGTTTTGAACATTGACTCAGTAGATACTACTCAATATTCAATATTGCAGCCCTCAACTCACTGGAATCATCTTCTAATGTTTTAAAGCATTAACTTTAATCATTCTTTCTATGTGTTTTTTCTAACTCAGTTATACAATTGCTCCTTAGTCTTTTTCCTCTTGCATTACCCATTCCAGTCTCAAATCCCAACCTCCCAATTTTCTTCTTTTTATCTTAACTTGCATTGATTTTTCTACATCTTCTCTTTCTTTTTCTCTTTGGCCGTTTTTCTCCTTTTCTCTCTTCAACACCTAAATAGTGTAATGGTAATTTTATTATCTGTAGTAATTAATTTCTCAGCCTATTCAAGGACATTATTAAAATTTTATACTCTAATTAGGGGAACTGTGGAGAAAATTTTCACTAAGTTTTTCCCTGAAGATTTATTAGCACATGGTTATATTCTAAGGTGACTGTTATTAAGAAAGTTTAGCATTTTTCTCTCAAAGTGATGCTGATACTGGAAACAGCAGATGATACATGTGCAGAAGGAGCATCAATACCTGGATATCAACAATTGATCCCATTAATACAACAGTAGAGGAAATATTGGAGAAAGAACCTAGAGGGTTCCTAGTTAATATGTTCAATGAACTTAAAGAAGACATAAGGCATAAACTGAAAGATAAAATACAGAAAGTAAGACCATTTTAATAAAGAGATAAAATTTCTGAAAAAGAACCAAACTGAAATCCTGGAAATGAAAGACTAAATAAGTCAAATTAAAAATTCCGTTGAAAGCATCACCAATAGATTAGATCACATGAAACACAGATTCTCAGGCATTGAAGACAAAGTAAATAATCTTGAAAATAAAGTAAAAAATAAAGAAAAGATTAAGGAAACCATGACCAGGACATTCAAGAAATCTGGGATAATATTAAGAGCCCGAATCTAGGAATCACTGGCATACATGAAGGAACTGAAAAACAAACTAAAGGAATCCACAACCTTAAGAGCCAGGAGTACTTAGAATAATATATACCAAGCTTTGAAAGATAACAGGTACCTGCTAGTTTGCTATTTTCAACAAAATTATCCTGGGGAACTAAGGTTGAAACAAAAACCTTCCATGATAAGCAGAAAGTGGTTAGAATTCCTAACCACTACTCCAGCACAGCAAAACATAAATATGTCATGGAGAAGAAACAAAAACATCAGAGCTGCACATAGATGAGATAAGTCAATTAAAGAAGAATCAAATATGAATTAAGTGTTAGAAACAAAAATGGCAGAAAATTAATCTCTCTACAATATCACTGAATATCAATGCTAAACTCTCTAAACAAAAGACATAGATTGGTACAGTGGATGGAAAAAACAAGACCCAAACATATGTTGCTTAAAAGAGGCTCACCTACAGGCAAAGACAATCATAAACTCAAGATAAAGAATGGGAAAAAATACATACCATGCAAACGGAGTTTGAAAGCATGCAGGGATAGCTACACTTTTATCAGCCAAACTAGACTTCAATCCAATATTAATCAGAAGAGACAAGGAAGGTCGCTTCATACTGGTTAAGGGAAACATGCACTAGCAAGATATAATAATACTAAATATATATGCCCCAAGCATCTATGTATATACAAAAGTTACTCGATATAAAAATCAAGTAGATCCCAACACAGGCATGGAGTCCTGCAGCTGCGTTTGCATCCACAGAGCCAGGAGGACCGAGGAGCGGGGAAGAGTGGAGGATTCTCTGAAGTTCACAGAGTGGCCCAATTGTCCAAGTGGACCAAAGTATTTTCAGTTAGGGGATGACACAGTGGGATTTGGACATGACAGCACTCTCTGCAGCTTCCCTAGGAAGACTCTCTGTGCACATCTCCATTGCTCTCCAAATCCTTTTATGTCAACGGATCCAGGTGGCTTCCACAATGGACTCATCATTAACTCTGTCAACAGTCCCACTCTGCAGTCATTTAAGTGCTGAGGGACTGATTGACACTTGTTCACTCAGTCCCCGGCAGTGCCCAAAGCTGGACCAGAATTTTAACCTCAGGTTGTGAGACACTATTGAGAGCTTACCAGCTCTGAAGGGAGCTTGAAGAACTGCAGAGATTTTACAAACATCATGCAATGTAACTGCAAATTGAATCAGTCGTTCATAGGGCCATTGTGCCTTAGTCACTAAGGAGAGGACCCTCATCTGCCATCCCAATGCATTAATTGCTAAATTTGATTTCTAGAGGGCTATTGGTTTGGGCTCCGATCCTACACTGGCACCAACAGAACAAACCAATATTGTATTTAACCACGGCGACTGAACTCTGGTTAGTTGCAGGAGTCAGCTTGCTAATTAAATTTTGACCAACTGACTGGTTGACTGACTAAGCAGTACCAATTAAGGTGTTCCTCTGCTTCACCTATTTTTCCATCAATCTGTCTCTTGATGCTATTGGCTGAAGTTCTCAGAACTTCTGGTGGGAGCTGTCAGATTCGTGAACCCATTTTTTCTTTGTTTTGTTTTTATTTGCTCAAGCACAGTATGTTAAACTCAGTTGTTCTCAGGAATTTCCCTTTTAACAGATCTGGCATGTGGGCAGGATTTGAAGCAGAGTTGCAGTGACCCCAGAGCACAGTGAAGCTGATCATACTCACTGATTTCCGTGAGTATGTGGGTAAGCTGTCTTTGAGATCCAAAGTTCCATGGAGTTGTTTTTTGACCTGAATCTATTTGAGCAAAGTTTTGATCATATTGGATTGAAATTCAAGAAAAGAACTGGGTCCTGAAGGTAAGTTTCAGGAGTCTGACAGGGTCAGAGAAAAACACCTGAGTTAGCAAGTAAGCCAGGTTCCAGGAGGACCGAGATGGTGGTCCATGAGGACCCAGAGTCTACAACGCCACCTTCTGAACTCCTTCATGTTTGGTTTCTGCTTTGAGTGAGCCTGCCCTATTGGAGTCATGCCCAGGGTCACTTTGTGCCGTGAGAGTACATGGCGCCTTTCGGGAGTTTGTCACTGTTTTTACATCAGACAGAATCTGGACTCTGATCCTACCCAGAACCTCCTCCATTGGGAGCTCCAGCCAAGTTCACATATGAAAATCTAGGTAAAATAAACCTTTTGAGAAATGAGTAAACCTTGCCAGAAATAATGGGGAATTACAAAGTTTTAATTTAGGTGACATTGTTTCTTGTGGGGTTCATTAGAAAGGCAAGAATTAAAACATCCTACAGAAACAATGGGAATCAATGGAGTGCATTTAGAAATCAGTGCATAGAGGTTTTTAAAAGACCAGTCAAGGAAAAAAGAGTTGTTTCTAGAGGCTGAGTCCTTAGGTCAGTGGTTTCTGCCTCTTTAACCATCCTCAAAGCTTTGGCTCAAATCTTAAGCTCAGAACAGGGGCACTCACATCCGACACATAATGAGGGCTTGGTTGGCGAATCTATTTACTTTCTGTACATTCTCTGGTACTTTTCCAAATGGTGGTGTCACCAAGAACAGAGAACCACCTTCCTCTGTCTAATGAAATGGGTTGCACTGAGATTGACAATCACTCAAGTGGAGGGCAGGTTGGTGTAAAACCATTGAGCACTGGCCACAGGGAAGACAGAACTCACAGTACCCCTAGCCGTCCAGCAGTGGGAAACGTCAGTGGCAGCCACAGTGCAAACCAACCAACACCGCACAGAAGCACCTCACCTCTCATAGGCACCTGGGTCAGGGGGGAAAGCACTTCCTTGCCAATACTGAGCCCATCCTCTTTGTCTGTAATCCACCAGCCCCCTTTACCGAGCTCCTCCATGTGAGAAGAAGGCTGCAGGTTTCCTGGGAGGAGGCACCATATGCATCTGGATGCCACTCTACCCTTCCTGAAAACCCCAGAGGCACATAATGCAGTTCCTGTGCCTGTGAGCTGGCAGGTAGTTTTCTTAAAGGGTTCATAGACTTATTTATGTCATGCTCTTCAATTATAAGTGGTGAGATGAGATCTGAGAGTGCAGACAACATGGCCCTGTGAACACTGAAGATGGAATTTCAAGAATCAGAAAAGAGCCGTATGGGAGGAGACGGTAACATCTATGACCTCAAGACTTTGCTGGAAGTTGGGAGGTGAAAATCTTAAAATAGGAGCCGCACATTCCCCAGAGGCCAAAGAGCCCACTCAGTCAAGGCCTTCTAAAGATTCTGAACCTGGTTCTGCTGAGTGCAGCCCAGTGCCCTCCTCCTGCAAAGAAAAAGAAGCGCTAAAAACCACCTGGGGAGTCATTGGTGGCTTGCATCTCCCAGCTCTTAAGCCAAAGGATTAAAGGATCAAAGAGACCTCTGAGAGGAAGGGATCAATGGCTAGCAAGTGAGGAAGGAGAGAAGCAAGGCAGGAGTTGGCTACTCTCTTTCTTCATGACAGTTTCTAAGCCCAAAGCTGGCCTGTGACAGGGTGGGAGAGCCACTCACCTCCATAACTTCAGACCTTTGATGATGTGTAGCAAGAGACCATGACAAAGTCTCCTGAGACTGGCCTCCCAGGGAAATCCAGAGATTTTCCAGAGATTTCCTGGGAAAACTCCAAGCCCTGCCTGAGACCGTGCCCACAAACCTCTGTGTGACACTTTGAGCTGGGCCGGAGGCTGCATGTCTTGCACATGGCCCCTGCCCAACAGTCACAAGTCCCTTTCCACATAAACATGCTTAAGACATCCTATTTCATTTTTCTGGTTTGATTGTCGCCAACCTGTCTGTAAACCCTGAGGAAAATCCTCAGGGGACTAGGGTGAAGAAAAGGGTTCTTTCTAGATGCACCTTCTCGGGCCTGGATTGTTCAGTTACCTAGGATAACGAGGCGAAGCCATGCGATCAACTGAGAAGAGGGAAGGGCATGCATTCTGAGGATGGTGTGGGGATCGGCTTATAAAATCCAGGGGCAGATGACCGTCTCTGATCCCAGTGGTGCGAACCCAGGATCACGTGGCCTCTGAGTGCCTCCCAGGAGGCTGCCCCAGGACACTCCCAGCCTCTTCGGCTCCTGTTTGTGAAGGGGACTAAGGTTGGTCGCCGCAGCAGTGACCCCATTTCTGCAGCTGTCGCTGTTGCTCGAGACACTTTGCCTCTTGGCTTAGGAGACTTGTACAAGACACTCAAGAAAAACTAAATGAAGGAACAGCGTTCAGAGGGGATTATTTTTGGCAACGAGAGTCACCCAGACTTGGAGGTTAGGCAGATGTTTGCTGTTGTTGTTTCTGACCAGTAACCGTCCATTTGGAAATGGGACCCTGATTTCTGGGAAGCCATTCCTCTCCACTTCAGTCTTTGTGATGAGGAAGGGGGCCCTGCCTTCTGTCACTAGCTGTGGCCATAGTCTGACACTCTGCCCAATGGCTCAATGTGTCCTGTTGTCCTACCTTTGGTGATTGGTCCTAAAATGGTCATGTGACTCAACATGAGCCAATGAGACCCAGTCCTGGGATTTTGCTTGCCTTACCAAGCTTTTAGGTGTACCTGTATGACGACCCTGAGTGGCAGGCCAGGAGTGGACCTTTTTGTACAGCGTGTCCAGGAGTGTCTGTGATGGCCTCTCATTCTTAAGGTCTCATCCCAAGGGCAGGGACAGACACCCCTCTCAATTATTCATACTCCTGAGCAGCTTCTTATGGATAACTGGCACAATAACTTTTCCTGCTTAGTGTTGTTTTTAATCTCTACATTATTTATCAGATCCATGGGGGAAAAATACAGTCTTCATTAAGTGAGTGCTATTCGGGGTACTGCTCAGAATCCACCAGCATGGGTGGATTTTAGATTTAAAACTCACAAATGCCACCAAGGGATGACCTAGTTAAAGAGCCATTTCCCCAGGAACAAGAAACTATTTAATAACTGTAAATATGAGGCAGTGACTTGTTCAAGGAGCTGAGTCTGAGGCTGTGGCATGGGGCACAATCCTGGAGAGATTGGTCTGAAGATGTTCAAACCTTCTGTTCTAAGGAAGGAGATTTTCAGGACATTTCAACTCTTGCCAGGTGAAAGTACTTGGCCTTCAGAAAAAGTATCCCTGTGTCCACAGTCATCTCAGGTGTCGCAGGGTGGTCAGATGAGAAAGGGACTTTCAGAATCCTCATTTGCAGTTGTAAGCACGTGACATACCAGGGACCCTGTGAGGAATGCTTCTGTCCATCAGCAGTGAGCATCCCGCCCCCGGGGCCATCCTTCCTGGGGTCAGTCCTGGCTCTGACATCTAGGGGCATTTGGTCAGGCCCTTTACCTCTCTGGGTTCCGTGTACTCACTTGCTGATTGGGATCACAGTGCTACCCGCCTCCAGAGACCTTGTGAGGACATGGGCAGGTGGGTCAGTACTGCCATTGCCCTCCCCCTGTCCCCCACCCATACCCTGAAAATCCCGCTCCTCGGAGTCCTGCCAGGCACGTGTTGTCAGAGCCACAGTGGTTTCGGGTTGATGGATGGTTCTGCTGTGCTGGGAACGGTGCTTGTCTCGGAACTGATTCTTGATGAATTTATCTGTCGGTTCATGAATGCTAGCATCCAGACGCACCTGAGAGAGAGGACACTGCAGAGTATCTTGAAAGACAAGATGATCCACGTGGAAGACACCTCATATCCATGTCCCTTCCCTGCCAGGGAGGATGGCGCTGGGGCATCATGAGGCTCTTTCAGGTGAATGAGTAGATGGGGAGCTTACGGGGCAGTAGAATTACCCAGAGACCTTCTGAACATGCTGATTCCAGCTACTGCAGCCCCGTATGGTTCTAACTGTGCCCATCTGGAAAAAGCAAAGCTGCCAGGACAGTAAGAGATCAGCCATTACCAGGGACTGGGAGAGAGGACCTACCAGTGGAGCACGGAAGCTCGGGGCAGGGACATGCTTCTGCTTGACAGTCTGGTGGCTATGGGACATCACATATTTGTCAAAACCTGTGGACCTTCACAACTCAGAGTGAGTCCTAGTGACAACTGCAGACATTAATTAATCAGAGGTCAATACCAAGATTGGCTCCCGCTGTAACCCAGAGCTGGAGTAGCTCAAGCCCTGGGTAGAGGAGACCGAGTCCAGAAAGGTAGCTCACGGGAACTCCTTCTACCTTCGCCAATCCTTTCACCAGCCTAAAACTGTTCCACGGTGAAATCTATTAATTTCAAAGCTATTGATGCCCTCTTCCCACCTCCAGAGATCCTAACTGAATTGCTCTGGGGTGGAACCTGGGCTTTCAGACTGTTCGGCCCCCCACGAGTCTAGGGCAGCTGGGTTGAGCAGAGCCTGTCTTAGGAGGCTTCGGCGGAGGCCAGAGAAGGAGGGGCTGGAGGGAGACGCGGGGTGAGGGAGCACAGGCTTCATGCCATGAGAGGAGGAGGACTGGACCCCGGCGTCGCTCATCACAGTGCCACTCACATTCTTCCAAGGCCGTCCTGGTGACTGGCTCCCCGTGGCTGCAGCTGCCTCTTCACACCAGCTCCCTCCCCAAGGCAGGACACTCATGGCGGCCACCTCCCGGTAGGCAGAAGTCTGTGTCTGCCACGGTCAGTGTGTGCCGGTGATGCTGAGACCAGGATGCCGTGGGCTCCAGTCCACCTGAGAATTCCCCTGGGCCCTACTCGCCCAAGTCCCCGCAAGCCCTCCCTTCCTGCCCTCCACCACAAGCGGCCCTTCCACATGTGTTTCGTGCCTGTGGCCAAACCTGTGGCACGCCCATACTTATTTCCTCTTTCCTCCTTAGAAGATGGATTTTCCTTGCATGTTGAAGAAAAGCTCTACTTCCCAGCAGGCTCCTTGCAGCTAGGAGAGTCTGTGCATGGAGTTTCGACCCCAGAGATGAGACCAGAAGTGGCTGGGAGGAGCTCCCAGGAAGCCTCGTGAGGATGAGTGTCCATCTTTCCTTAGTCCATCTCCTCCATAGTTCTGGAAGGTGTCTGTGATCCTGCAGATGAGGCCACCAGAGGGGACGTGGGCCCCAGGACGTGGTGGTCATGATGCCACTCCCCTGGGAGCTGCACCCCAGGCCTGCGGTGTGCTACCTTCCAGGTTGCACGTCACTCACTCAGAGAGACACAGCCCACCTTTTCATAATTGGACTGTGAATTCCCACAGGGCAGCTTTATACCCGCTTGTCCCTGCAGTGCCCAGCACAGGCCAGCTGGAAGCAGGTGAGCCATGTGGCTGTGTTGACTGATCTGGGAGAGAGTGGGGTGCATGGGGGAGAGACAGGAGTCTCTGCCAGCAAGTCAGAAAATGGAGTTTGCTTGGCCATAACCACGTGGGGGCCTTGTCTTGCTGAGTCTTTCCCCTCCCACCCTGGGAGGCTCCGAGATGTGGCTTTCATTCTTTCTTAAGATCCACTGAGCTTCTGTCTTTCAATCATCACTCCTTTCATAGTTCCAGGGCAGAAAAGGAAAAAAAAATAACACCAGAGATTTTCCTTCCTTCCTAATGTGATATTCCATAAATAGTATGTCCCAGTCTAATTTACAGGAGGAAATTGAAAATGCATCTCCCTGACCTCCGGGGAGGGTGTTCAGGAGCTTCTGAGAATCTTCAGCTCACGGCAGAAGCAGGAGCGGATTAATGGGTCCCAGAGACTGAGATGTCTATCCCTGCTCAGATGGTGACTCACGGAGCATGGAAATTGGGGGTCGCTGTGTCCATCTGCAGAAGGAAGTACCCTGCAATCTTGACGGCTCTGTAACTGAGCGCGGGGTGAGGGCAGGGTGCTATCTCAGTGGGGCCGGAGCGTTTTCTTGCCAGTTGAGACACTTCACCATCTCTCCCAGCAACTGCAGAGCCAGATATAAACTGACCACTTTATAGGAAGAGAAATGGCCTGGCCATTCGGAGACTCGCATGAAATCCCAGAAGAGGAAGATCCTCCCGCGAGCCTGTTTGTAATCGGACCCAGGCAAATGAGCGGGGCTCATACAGCAGCCCTACAAACCAGGCCTGGCCTGTGCTTCAAGCAGCAGGAACTGAGGAACAGGTGTGAATGGAGGTCTGGAGTAGGGGACCTGAGGACAGGAGCTGGCCTGACTGTTCCTTTGGGAAAGCAGCCACCAAACCCTGCTGTGCTCTGCAGGTTTCTCTGGCACAAGGCGCTAGTGGAGACAGGGATTGCATAAGTGAGCAGATCAAAGACTGCGTCCTGATTGTGTCACAGTGGAAGTGTTTATCTGTCTGGGGACAGTCACGGTGTTTAACTGCGCACACAACTTCAAGAGCGAGGAAGCCTCCTTTGAGATGTATACACACATCTATTAATAAACGATGTCTCCGCATTATCCACCCTTTCAATCCAATACTCCTGAGGGGCAAGCCGCCTGTGGCTCGGGTCATTGGTATATGTCACTCAACCTCAGGGCGAGGGTAGGAGGCACAAGGAGGCAGAGAGAAGCCTTGGAAGGACAGAGGCCTGCAGCCATGGAGGAGGACGAAGGTCCATGACGATCCCGTTTCTGTCTCCCGAATTTGCCCTCAGGCGATGGTGCTGGCCAAGGTTGACCCAGAGGTTCCTGCACTGCAAGCGCATCCCTTTACGTGTGGGCGTCTGTGCACACGCATAGTGAGGCGTGAGCCAAGGAGGACTTATGCTTCTCTGAGTGTGTTTACTTTCCATGACCAGCTTTCAATCACACGTCATCTGCTTACTTGGAGGACAGACTTAGGGTTCTGAACCTCTGGGTTTCTGATCTTTATGAGAAAAATGTAATAAGGATCACAGGGTGGCATCTGGAGGTCTTGCAGACACAACACAAAGGGTCCGTGGGCACAGAGAGGTCGATGAAAGGGAAGCCTACCAGCTTTTGTTTTACCTGCTTGCTTGATTTTATCATTGCATGACATTGGACTTAGGTCGTAAAATTATGAGACTCGAATCGATTAACAAGTGTCAGAAGTTTAATGGAGTGTCTGGTGCGGTCAGTAAGCGCCCATCAACAGAAGTGACGGCAGAACCTTGGTTGCTTTTAGATGGTGAGGATAAAGAAGTTGTCTGCCATTTGGGGTGAGCACTAGCGTATTTAAAAAAAAAGTCAGGAAAAGTCATACAAAGACTATTAGTACTGATATTTAAACAGGCCCACAAATGACACTGGAGCTCTGTAACCAGTCCCCAAGTAAGAATGTTGGATGCCATAACTCCAAGACTACCAGGGACTTTGAACGTGGTTTCCTCTTACCAAAATGACTTCATTCGTATCAGTTGCTGGTTTAGTTTTAATCCAACCATGTCACAAATGTGAGGTGGAACATTTCATCTTGTCTTTTGAAAACCCCAAAGAAATTGGTAGCAAAAGCAGCAGTGTAGCCACTGACCACCATCCCAGCAGTGACTCACGTCCGTCGCAGGAGCCCCTGGGACGGGGAGCCTCAGGCAGCTGTAATGGACGGGCTTCTTCCACTGACCGAGAACTTCTCCCTGGTGTGATCACAGGTAGCGAGCTCAACAGGGCCACTGTTCCGAGGGGCTGTGGGACCAGGCCTCCCGTGCCTCCAGGCCCTTTCCTTCAGCTGCCGTGTGGTTCATGCCGTGGACATCCCCAGGTGGAGGCCAGTGGTCTGCTACTACTCCACAGTGCCCTGTTCAGCCCCACACGCAGAGCTGACTGGCCCTCAATGTCAAGAGGGCCACGTGGAGAACCGCTCTCAGGGATAAGCTCGTGGCTCACCCCAAAGATGAACAGGCCCCACACGTCCCTCTGATGCCCATCAGGCCGGAGTCCCTGAATTTTGGTGCCTGCTGGACAGTCTGCCCGGAAACCGCTCCACTGCCTCCTCCCACCCCCAGCCCACCGCTCCAGGCTTCTTTCAGCCCACCTGCACGCTGGGACTCCTCCCGGGCGCCAGAGGCAGGAGGAGGCCCACCGTCCACCCCTTATGTCGCTGCCACCGGCTTTGCAGGGGCTGCTCCATTCACCCTGCACAACGGACTTCAGAGAAAAACTGTTGGGATTGAGGCCAAAGAAAAGCATTAAGCAACGTCCGAGTCACGGCCTCCAAACCTCCACCCACCACTGCCCGGCCGAGAAGTTAGGACCGGAGGCTCAGAGCCCTGCCAGCCTCAGCTAGGCCAGGAGCGGGGAGACCCCAGCTTCCCCAAGGGGTCAGTGACCACTCGCCAGCAAAGCCTTCCCATGCGGCCCCGGGAGGCGTCTCCTTCGCACCCAATCTGAGTCTTTTAGGTTTTGGCAACAAGCCCAAACTGTTTCTTAAATCACTGCTGAGAATCAAAGGGAACAAAGCCAAAGGAAAGTGAAAATAAATAAATAAGAAAACACACCAAACAAAACTCCTCTCCGGCTCTGGGGCAGATCTGGCTCTCAGGGGGCCAGTTGGCAAAACTGGACTTACTCTGAGCCTCCACCTGTCTGTAAAAGCGGAGGGACAGTCAGGGGGAACAGGGTCCTGAGGAGGACTCAGCAGCCTCAGAGCAGCCTCGGTGTTCAGTGAGTGTCCCTTCCCTGGACAAGTGGGTAACTGACCTTCCAGTCCTCCCCTGGTCGCTGTCCCGGGGATCTGTGCAGACAAGATGGACTCGGAGGTCTTTCCCCTTTGGTCAGTGATGGAGAAAGACAGACCCTGGCCCGCCTCCCCCTCCCTCTTAAGGCACATTCTAGAAAGTGCTAAGTGAAAATCCACCGGCGGCGTGAGGAGGTCCAGCTGCCCCTGACAAAGTCACATCAAGCCCTGGACTTAGTATCTAAGTGCCAATTCCCCGGCCAGACCAGCTGGACAATACGTTTGCCGATTTTAGAGGAGGGTCAAAGGCGTACCCAGCGCCTGCCCACCCGGGCTGGACTTGGGGTGCTCGCGGGGCAGGGCACCTCCCCCAGGATGGCCCGAAGCTGCCGCACGTTCTTCACACACCCGTCTCCAGGGCCAGGCTGGTAGGAAACCAGGTGAGCGTCCATTTTGTTTGAATTCCATGCATTTTTTAACTCAAAAATGAAACAAATAAAAAGATCGGAGCTGGAGAAACAGCCCGTCCCTCTCCTCTTCTCCTCCAAGACCACCCACCACGGCAACAAGAGCACCTCAAAAGCAAGCAATGCTTCCACGGTCCCACAGCCGAGCAGGAAACGGGCGTCTCTCGCCAGCCAGGAATCCAGGAGTACGCCATGCCAGCCCAAGCCAGCCTGGACGACCAGAGCCGGTCACATGCAGGACCGCCAAGCCACCGCCGGCACGGACCCCGCGGGGCCTTCATTCCCATCCCAAGCCCAGCCGGAGCAGTCGCCGACCCCTCCACCCAGAAGAGCAAGTGGGATTCCACGCAGGGTGTGGCGTCTCTAACCCGCTCAGGGCTGCGCAGGTGGGTCCTCCACAGCAGCCCTGCCACCAGCCTTAGAAAGGCTCAGATCCTCCACCTCCGGAAAGGAAAGGAGGGAGAGAGAAAGGAAAGGAGAGGAGGAAGTGAGAGCAAAGAAGGAAGGAAAGATGGAAAGGAGACAGGGAGGGCGGGAGGCACGAGAAGGGAGTATAAAAGGCAAATTAAGAAAGATATTTCTTAATAGAAACTGAATTTTCTTTGTTTCCTAGAAAATCTGTAATTAAACTGTAGTGGAGACCACAGCCCAGGAATTGTGCACACACGTGTGTGTGTGTGTGAGTGTGTTGGGAAAGGAGATTATTACCATCCAGGGGGGCTGGGTGCATTGTCCCCAGTCAGCAAAGAATCCAAGAGCAGGACACAGAGATAGCAAGCAAGCAGCGGGTGTGTGGCACAGCAGCGGAAATCCAGGCAGACTTCTCTGAGGAGAAGGGCTGGGAGCCCAGAGGGGAGTCTTGGCCTGCTCTCCCTGGTCTCTGGAACCCCCTCCTCTCCTTACCTCCTCCCTGTCCACTTGCTCCTCACGGTTACTGACCGGTGCCCCCTCTGTCCTCGCGTCTGATTTAGTTTTTCTATTACTTAGGAGCCCGAGTTTAGAAGTGTCTGACTGGGTCTCCGCTTGTGTCCACGAGCACTGTCCTCAGGCAGGAGACCCTTGCTGCTCTGTTCTGGCCCCACCTGACCCCTGCCTGGCCGCGCTGCCCTGGCTGCCCACGCCCTTCTGCACCTCCATCAAGGCCACGTGATGAAAGTTGTAAGTACCAAAAAACCGCAAAATGAAGAGCACCAGGAGAGCTTGGTGGCCCCGTCGGACGCTGACTACGTCATTTTGGGTACTCTGAGTGTCACGTTTGCATCTTCAATGTCCCCCGAAGCCTTGGGTGAGCAAGGCTGCGTCCCCAGGCTGTGGCACTACTGGAAGGTGGTGGGACCCCAGGGTGGAACCGGGTGGGGGCAGTCAGGTCGCTGGGCGTGCCCTTGAAGGGGTGCTGGGCCTGCCCCTCCTCGCTCTGCTCCTGGCTGCCCTGGGACGAGTGGCCTCCTGGCCACATGCTCAGCCCCGATGCGCTGCCTGACCACAGGCTCACCGCGAGGCGGCCTAGGGAATGGGGACCGAAACCTCGGACATCGTGAGCCGAAGAAAGCTGCCCCCTTTTATGTGGTTCTCTTAGGCTTATGGTCCCAGTGACGGAGGCTGGCAAGCACCCTGAGAACCAGCATTAGGACAAGAAGAAAAGATCCAGGAGGTCCAGGAGGACCGTGTTCCAGCTGGAGAGACCAGTCCCTGCAAAGGCCCTGTGGCAGGTTGCGTGCGGTGCTCAGGGCTTTGTCTCTGGAGTTTGTTCTCAGCCTCGAGAAAGGCTGTCCGGAGGCAGGTGGCTGAGGGAGGCTGTCAGTGTAGTGCTGAGGGTCTGGGTCCACTTCTGCCCAGTGCTCAGGATGGGCAGGTGAGGGGCTGGCCCAGGAAGAGCCAGGTGAGGGGCTGATCCTGCAAATCGGCGAGGCCCGGGACCCCTGCCGAGGCTGCTCTCTCCTGTGAGGTGCGTGGCTGGGTGCTCTAAGCCGCTCTGCCCAATGCTCCCGTCCCAGGTGACTGTCATTTCAAGGGCTCCTTCCCGGCCCTGTGCCAATAGGGACGTGCGTGCATTCCTCCTTATATTAAATTTCATGACGTGGGCGGGCGAGGAGGAGACTCGTCCCAGTAAGCACGTCTCTGCAGATGAATTCTGCTTAGAATCCACCTCTGGGCCGAGGAGCAGCCTCTGTGTCACCTGAGGAGGCGATGACCCTGCCCGGGCACGGCCCAGGTGACGCGGCACCACCCCACCTCCCCCCCGGTGCCCGCCTCCAGTCCTGGGTCTCCCTGCCAGGAGCGAGGAGCGGCCCAGAGCGTGGCAGCTCGGCGGCTCTTACTGCGGCGAGTGCTGCAGCTGCACCGCCCCCGTGCCTGCCCTGTCCCCAGACACCAATCAATGCCAGGCTTCTCCTCGCAGGTGGCCCTCCCCCTCCACCAGGAGGCCAGCGGGCTCAGTCCCTTGGGGGTTCAGACCGGGCTCCTCCAGGACCCTCTCCTGACCTGAGAGTGGCTGGGGCCCAATGAGCAGCCCAGGGGACGGCACTGTGGGGACGAGGGGACCCAGGGGAGGTGGGAGTGTGAGCCGGAGGCGTCCCCAGGATCGCATGGCTCTGCAGACAAAACTACTTTGCTGTTCATTTTATTTTGATCAACACGTATTGACTGTTCGTATTTTTTGTGGGGGCAGGTACCAGAGATTGGGCTCAGGGGCCCTCCACCACTGAGCCACGTCCCCAGGCCTATTTTGTATTTTATTTAGAGACAGGGTTTCTCTAAGTTGCTTAGTACCTCACTTTTTGCTGAGGTTGGTTTTGAACTCGTGATCCTCCTGCCTCAGCCTCCTGAGCTGCTGGATTACAGGTGTGCAGCACGGCGCCTGGACGACTGTCATATTAACAGAGTTCAGTGTGATTCTCCAGCATGTGCACACAGGGCACTGATCAAACCCCCCACCTACCAGTCTCTCCTAGTCACAGCCCTAGAGTCAGGCAGCATTTTTAGCCTCCACATGGGAGAGAAGGTATGAAACATCTGCCTGGGCCTAGCTCATCTCACCCTGCAATGTCCTCCAGCCCCAACTGTTCTGTGGCAAGTGACAGGACTCCGTTCTTGTTCATGGCTGAATAGCACTTCACTGTGCATCTGTGCACACGTGTGCCTTCCTGTGCTGATAGGCACCTGCGAGGATTTTAAGTTCCCTCCCAGTGCAGTGGTGCCATGCAGGAGTCCCAGGGTGAGGTTGGCATGGGCTGGTTCTCTGTGTATGTCCACTTCTTGGGCAGGTGCATGGAAGAGCTGGGGCTGGGGGCCCGGCTGCTGGACTGTCCAGGTGAGAGCGGATGGGGGGGCAGCCTGGTGCCGTGGGTGTGCGCTGGAGCTGCAGCTAATGGGATTTGGTAGGGGATCGGATGGGGAAGAGCTAAACCTACTGCAGTCTAACTTGACTTCACTGCCTCTTCGCGTGTGACTTCCCTCCCTTCCACTCCCTCTTCCCTCCTTCCCTCTTCTCCAGCCACTGTAGACGCCACGACTCTGTGCAGGACACAAGGCTCAGCCAGCCCCTCGGCCTGGGCGCTTATTCTTGTCTCTGCCTGGGCGATTCCTCTCCTGGATCCTCCTCCCTCTCTCCCTCCCCCTCCTCCCCCTTCCCCTCCCCCTCTTCCTCCTTCCCCTTCTTCCCCTCCTCTTCTCCCCCCTCCTCCCCCTCCTCCTCCCCCTCCTCCTCCCCGACCCCCTTCCCCTCCCGCTTCCGTTCCCCCTCCTCCTCCTCCTCCTCTTCTTCCTCCTCCTCTCCCTCCCCCTCCCCCTTCCCTTCCCCCTCCTCCTCCTCCTCTTCTTCCTCCCCCTCCCCCTTCCCTTCCCCCTCCTCCTCCTCCTCTTCTTCCTCCCCCTCCCCCTTCCCTTCCCCCTCCTCCTCCTCTTCTTCCTCCTCCTCTCCCTCCCCCTCCCCCTTCCCTTCCCCCTCCTCTTCCTCCTCCTCTTCTTCCTCCTCCTCTCCCTCCCCCTCCCCCTTCCCCTCCCCCTCTTCCTCCTTCCCCTTCTTCCCCTCCTCTTCTCCCTCCTCCTCCCCCTCCTGCTCCTCCTCTCCCTCCCCCTCCCCCTTCCCTTCCCTTCCCCCTCCTCCTCCTCCTCTTCTTCCTCCTCTCTCCTTCTCGCACGCCTCCCTTTCCCCTCCCCTGGGTGTGCACCCTGCTTGGAGGAACAGGCCCAGCAGTCTGCTGTAGCGATAAACAAGAGACCGGCATTTGTGCCTTCTCTTCTCCCTCAGCTCCCAGGACAGGATTTGGCTGCTTTCCCGGACGATAATCCAGATGGGAGGGAGGCCCTGGAGCTTTGCGGTGATTTCTCTGAGGTTGAAAGAATTGGAACACAGAGCTAGAGTTTGGCCAGAACCCACGCTGTGTTAAATAAGAATTAATAGGGAGTTTTAGGGGACCCTCGGGGCGCGCGGCAGACGCCACTGTTCTAATGGGCTTAATTAGAGCTGGTATCCGGGGCGCTTGGAGCAGGGCCGTCGGAGCGGTCTGGGGGTAGCCCGCGGGCAGCGAGTCTGGGTGCAGTGGAGCCGGGGCCTCCTGACGTCAGCCCTCCCCCGTCACGGGGACGCCATCTCAGCTCCTCCAGGTGGCCGTGTCGTGTCTGCAGACCCTGGGGAGCACGGCGGAGCTCGGGAAGTCGCGGTCATGACAGCTCCCATGGCCACCGCCACTGGTCCTGCGGTAGAGAAGCCGGGGGCTCTGAGCCCCCTGGACCCTCCACTCAGCTTGACGTTCCCTGAGCCTCCGTTTTTCCTGTTGCCGGGACCCCGTGGAGGCCATGTGACTTCAGAACCACCTGCACCCAGGGTCCTGGCAGCCTGAGCCCCTCGGGGGCGTCCCAGCTGCTGCCCCTCAGAGGCCAGTCCTTGGGTTTGAGGAGCTTTCCCAGGCCGTTCCTCTGGGGAGCCCTTGGGGACCATTTGGGTCCATGCAGGTGACCCGAGCAGGCAGTGCTGCCAGGCAGCCCGGGGAGCAGACTCAGCTGGTGAGAGCCGTCCCAGGCTGGCTGTGACCCAGGCGGCTCTGCATCCAGACGGGTGCTGGGAACGGATCCTGGGGACGGGTGGGCCTGGGGACGGCCAGGCGACTGCCGTTCCTACCGCAGGACACTCCCGGAGACCTTCTGCAGAGGGGGAGAAGACACCCTGTGAGAGCCCACGAGACTCAGCAGCATCACAAATCCCGTGCTGTGTGTCAGGCAGAGCTTGCGAGATGGGACAGTCGGTCGTGGTGGGATGGCTCAGGGAACATCCTCCAACCACGTGCTCCCTGGTCCCTTCCAGACGGTGAAGCTGCACCTTAGCCAGGGGAGTAGAAGTGGAGGTGAGCCATGGAGTTAGGGGGAAAGCCTTTGCTTTTCAAAGGCACCGTCTCCTGTTTTTTCCTACGTTGGACAAAACTGTGATGGCTAGAACTGCTGCAGCCATCTTGTGACTATGAGAAGAGAGTCCAGAAATACCACAGCTCTTGGTCCAGATCGCACCGAGCTTCTCAACCGGTGCCCAGACTATCAACTCCTCAGTGCTTGTTATTCCACCAACATGTGCTTTGTTTACATCAACTCATGTGGTCAGGTCTTCTGTCAGTCACAGACAAAAGTGTCGTGTGAGACAAGATGACATCTTCATTTACACGTACGATATGAGTGTGATCTCCTTCGAGATGCGAAAGGTGGAAGCTGGGAATGCAAAGGGCCGAGCCGGCCTCCACGCCTGCAGAAGGCGGCGTCCACTGCGTGCTGCTGTCCTGCTGATGCTCCTTTCAATCTTTAAGTCCTTAAAGTACCAATTTCCACTGTGCATAATTTTTTTAAATGTCAATAAATGGAATCATCCCACTTTCAAGAAGTCACCACTGAACTTGTTTTTTGATAATTTCCTTTATACTTTCCATCTGCAAAGTATGGCAGAGTAGAGTTTGTATTAAACACACACACACAGGTGCTCTCTCCCAACAATATCGTAACTCCTACAGGTTACAGTCCAAGGTTTATTCACAGAAAGAGTGAATTCTAGTTCCTTCCTGGCTGAAGAAACAAGGGTGCGGCTGTGTGCCAAATTGTCCTCTGCTCTCTGCGAGCGTGCGTGGAAGTCTCTGCAGCAGACCTCTGTCCTCGCTGGCCGAGCTTCACCTCTCCAGTGGCCTCTCCGTACCCAGCTCCCTGTCTCGTGATCCTTTGGCAGAACCCAAACTAGGCCATCTGCTGAGGCTGAATTGGGAGAACAGATGGTTTCGAGTTGGAAAACGAAGAGGAGGCAGTTTATCATCTTTTCTCAGATGACTTCTGCCAGTGGAGGAAGGTCTAGCAGGGGAGGGAAAGAGTCACAGGTGGAACAGCAGTGACAGTTGCAGGTCACCAGGACTGTTGGCAGGGGCACGGGAGATGGTCTGCACAGGATGAGTTCAGGGGCAGGTGGGAGCTAGAGAGCCGGCCGTGCAGACGGAGGCTGGGGTCTGGGGGGAGCTGGGGAGACAGGCAGGGCGCAGAGGCGGGGAGAGGGGGTCCTGAGCTGGACAGCTGGAGGACGTGGCTGCAGAGCACGGGCCACACCGGCCTGAGGACGAGGTGGGGAGCACTTGGGAGGACGCAGCCCTGGTGCTGAGAGTTCCCGGGGCCAGGCAGCAGCTGTGGCCCCGCAGGACATGCTGGGCGAGCAGGAACGGATGAGGGACGCGCCCCTGAAGCCCAGGAGCGGAGGTGGGCTTCCTGCTGCGGTGCCACCTGCCTGGCCCTGCAGTCTCTCCCCGCATTGCTTGGTGACTCTGCAGCGCTAGCGGTGCCCCCCCAAGGTTTGGGTGTCACACCTGATGTGCTTTCTTCCTCCCTGGGAAACAGACTCAAGCAACCACCCTGAGTGTGTGTGAGTGTGAGTGTGTGTGTGTGCACAGGAGCACGTGTCTAGGTGTGAATCACATGCACGTGGGCATGGTGTCAGCACAGCAGCTGGTCGGCTGGTACACTAGGAGAGAAACCCTCAGGGACACTGCTCACCCCTGGGCTCAAGCACGGTGACACGGAGAAGCAAGAAAGCAAGGCGGGAAAACGTCAAAGAGGCTTTTTTCCTGATAAAATGCCACGTCCGTGTACACACACACACACACACACACACACACACACAGCACACGCACGCTTCAAGCACACGCATTGCCCCTTTGCAGGCGCCCCTGCATGAGCGTCTATCCGCAGCGCCACCGTGGCGGAAAGACCCCCCCCCCCCTCCCCCCCGCAAAAGAGACTCCTGCCCGCCCAGCTCCATGTCGCACGCTGGCCTTCCGCATGGTCCCACATCCCCGGTGACAGCCCTGGGCTCCTTCTGGATGCGTGATGCGTGGTCCCAGGGATGTGCCACCCCTTCTCCCAGCTGAGATCATGCACAGGTGCGGGGCGTCTTCCGCGGCTCTGTTTGGCCGGGTCCTGGTCCCGCTGGCCTCACTACAGCAGCGTGAGGGGTGGAAGGCTCGGTGGTCCCAAGTGGCTGTGCCGATCGCTGGGGTGTGAAGGCCAGAGGCACCCGCGACTCCAACCACTGCCTGCAAAAGCAGCAGCGCGTGACACACCAGAGAAACCCGAACAACTGTGGACGGGCTCCCCTGCAGACGTCCTGCCTCCTGATGACAGACAGCCCAGGTAGAACCTGCGTCACTTCCCAGAGAACCTGGGGAATGACAGCCGGCCTTCTAAATCCGGCCGGCACAGGCTGCTGAGTGATGTTTCCCCAAGTGCATTTCCCTGTTGGCTGGTGGACCCTGGGGGTGGAAGACCATCCTGGAAGAAATGGGTTTGTTTTCACAAGGAAAGGCTTCACGTGCTCCAGAGAGTCTGCAGGGTGTTGCTCTTCAGCCTCGTTGGTTGGTGGCCTTTGGTTTGGCCACCACCAGCGTGTTGGTCGCAGCGCGGTGTGACGGAGGGAGAGGGCAGGTCCTGGACCAGGTGTCTCCCGTGAGACGTGGTGCATCCTAACCGACACGAGGCTCTTCGTGCCTGCACCTGCCCACCTGCCCAGGGGACATCCTGCCCCCAGGACCGCATCCAGCCCTGGAGAGCCCAGGGTCCAGCGTGCCAGACGGCATGGCCGTGCCCAGTGAGCACGGACAGCCCACTTTCATGAGCGAGTGGAGACAGCCTGCAGTGAGCATGGCTTTCCATTTGGAAAAGGAAAGAGAACCTCATTCATTTTGATGATGGATTTGGTCCCTCGCGGAACCCGAGGGCAAAATTCAAACAGAACAAGATGTCTTTCAGGAAGCAACAGCTGGGACATGCCTGGTGGTGGCAGCTGGGATAACATATTCACTGCTAATTGATTGCAGGGTCACTCCTGGAACCTGCAAGCTGAGCTCGCCCCAGGACCGCAGGCACCGGAAGGGATGACAGGCAGCCATGTATTCTCTCTCACCCTCGCAGGCTAAGAGGACCAGGTGACCAGCCACCATGGGTCCCCTGTGCCTTCCTGGATTTCACTGGTTCATGGTGGAGCAATGCTGGGTGGGTGTTTGACGGCCGGTCTCTGCTGCGCCCCCACTCTGTGCATGGAGATGAAAACGGATGGCCTCTGGATTAACCATGGTTAATTTCTTCTGTACTGTGTTGCTGAAAGTTCTGAGATGATATCCACACGGCCAAGGCGACCCAAGCTGAGATGGGGTGATGCTGTGGGTGGTCCCAGGGCTGCTGTGAAGGTGGGGTGGAAGTCACTGGACCTCCGTCTCCAGTCTCCTGGGGACTCCAGGGCAGACATGCGTCCTTATCAGAAAACCAACTGTTACGCCAGAGTTCATAAGTGATCCACTCATTGTTAGTGTTAAAGTAAAACAAGTTTGCATTTTCCAATGCACGAAGAGGAATAAAATGAAATTCGTGTAGCTAGATGTTCCTCAAGGGCTCAGACTGTGTTCTGGGCTCATCGACTCCACTTTGCCCTCTCCCAGCAGATCTGAAGCCCTTAATACATAGACTTCTGGTGAAATAAGCTTCCCCTACACCTGCCCCAAGACTAAACACTTCGTTAGTTACGTGACGTTTGGCCTGATGCTTATCTCGGTTCACTGAGGGCACCCACCAGGAGAGTAGGACAGAATTTTTTTTTTTAATTTTGTAATCTCCAAATGAGAGCAAAAATTGTGGCCTTTGATTTCACAAATGGGCCTCTGTGGGATCATATTAAATATGAATATTTTCACAGAACATTGACCTCAGAGAAGCCACTTAGTGACCAGGGTGGACCAAGACAATAAATCAACTTCCTAATCATGTCTGAACCCAGACAAGGACAAACACTTGCCAAGCCAAGAAATCCTAAGCGTCCTCCTCTCTGGGTGACCCGGGCAGCCTCGCTCCTGCCCCTGCCCAGTTGAGAGGGAAGCAGGTGCTTCTAGGGGCCACTACCGCCTGCCCAGGCTTCTCGGCACAGAGACCCCAGCTTCTCTGAACCTTGCAAGTCTCCCAGCAGCATCGGATCTGGTACTTGGCCCTCCCCAGCTCCCTCTTGCTGCCATGCCCCAGCCCCTCGTGACGCACAGAGAGAGACAAAGGCAAGTCACCTGCCGTGGGACCTTCTTCCCTCCCCGTGTTGGCAGAGGGCGTGGATACCGGGTTGATACCAGGAGACTGGTAATGCTGGCAAAGGGAATTCCAAAGTTGAAGAAATAGTCCTGTTTGAAAACATTGCCATTGTCAAGTCCTTGGCAAAAGTGAAGTGGAAAAGAAAGCTGATGTGTATAAATCATCGGGCACGTCATGTATTATGGAGGTCTTTTAATATTTTCTTACAACACCAGTTTCAAGTTTAAAATGTGATACAAATAAGAAAGATTTTCACAAGAGCATTTTGGTTCCCTCCAAGCCTCCCTGAGCTGGGTCCCTTCCGCAGCCGTGACTGGGTGAAGAGGACCTGTGAAGGGTCACCCCCTGGCTTGGCTCTGCTGCCTCCTCCTTCTCGTCCAGCAGCCTCCCTGGTCCACGGCAGACCCCACCCTCCTTCCTCTCAGCTCCATTTGCTGACCCTACAGACCAGGCCTCCAGGGATACTGTAGGAAAGGAAAAGGAAAAGGGACAGGCAGATCTTTTCCTACAGAAACACAGGACCTACGCTGGCAGATTTCCAATTTTCCAAGAGAAGCCTGAGATCTCTGCTTCTATTTGAAATATCCTGAGGGTTAAAATGATTTCTTCTTAAATTCGAAATGAGTCCAGCCAAACCATCCATTGATGCCCACGGGTGTGTGGCCAGCTCTGATCCTGGTCAGGAGTGCTCCCAGCCTGTTAAATTCAGGCGCAGAGTGAACCTCTGAAAAGCTACGACCGGCTTCTCCATCCCCGTACTTTCCTCCTGTCCCCTCTCCAGCTGTGTCTATCCAGGACAAAGCACGGGAGGCCCACGTGTGCCAATCAAATGGTTAATGACTCAGTGCAATGGGGGCAGAAACTTGGCAAGGTGGGGCCTTGAGATGCCCCAGCCCACTTCATGAGCAGGTGCATGTGTGCCAAGCTCCGTGCTCCTTTTAAAATTCATGCGTTGTCCCACAGGTATCTCTCCAGTGCCCCCTACTGCCAAGCGCCGCTCTGGGAACTGAAATCATTTTAATGTAAACAAAATCGATGATAATAACGTAGCAGACAGAGGTGCCCTCATGGAGCTGGTGCGTTTGAGGGCAGGGGAAAGGCATTTAGAGACTAACTACATCCTATGTCAGGTGGCAGGAAGTGCTAAGAAGAAAACCGGAAGCAGGAAGAGAAGCAGGGTGGGAAGGCAGGAGGGATGAGGTGCTCTGCAGGAGAGCCAGGGAAGGTCTCACCGGGAAGCTGACACTGGAGTAAGATCTGAAGCAGGGGAGGCCTTCAGCAGAGGGGTCTCTGGGAAGAGCAGCACAGAGGGTACAGCCTGTTCAAGGGTCCTGAGGCTGGAACTGCCTGGTATCTTCCAAGCAGATCCCAGAGTTCAGTCCAGCTGGAGCACAGGAGCAGGAGCAGGAATAGAAAGAGACAGGTCTCATGGGCTCTTGTAGGAACTTCGATGTTTACCCCAAGAAAGATGTGAAGTCCCGGGACAGGACTGGGGCACCCCATAGCTCTCTGTGCTGCCCGCCTGCTCCCTGCCCTGCAGGTCTTTGCTTCTGCAACCGGGGGATTGCCAGACAGTGGGTGTGCATGAGGCCGAGGGAACCAGGGAAGGGCCTCCATCTCTTCCAGGCCCATCCCAAGGAGCCTCTGCACCCACGGGATTTTCCAAATGGGGAGAAGAGCTCTCTGCCAGAATTTCAATGTCGCGGCTTTAGCAGGAATAGAGAGCAAAGAAACCCAAAGTCAGAAGCAAAGACCGGCACTACAAGTGAGTAGCAGCCCCACGGTTCTTCAGGAATGTCCAGGCCCCGTGGGTGCACAAATGGGAGACACGCCAAGGAGCTCCACAGATCAGAAGGGGCTGAGCAGAGGGGTCTCCCCTCTTCCTCCACTGCAGGTCTGGCCCCTCTTCTGCGACAGCCTTCTCACGTTTAAAGAAGCGGCGGCCAGTGCAGAGCAGGCTGCCCGCCACGCTCCCCGTGTGCCCAGCCTGTGCTGGGCTCTGCTGCCCCCGTGTGGACTGACGTGGGCCTGGCTCCGTGGTGTCCAGCGGCTGCCCGGTGGTGACCGACCAGCCTCCTTATCCACCCCGCTGCTGTGGTGCGGGTTATTGACAAGACCGAGTCCCGTCACGATGTTGCTTTCTGGTCCTATTACCATCTTTACCCACTAGACTGACCAGAGCAGCCACTGGCTTTACGTGGTCCGTCACAGGGACATTCCTCTGATCTTCAAATGTGCCGCTCCTCCTGCCTTGGAAATCCATCAGATACACCAGGGGTTTTAAATCACATAGGAGTGTGGGGAACAGGGACAGGACCCGTACCGCTGCCCGCCTGGCTCCAGGAGGGCTTTCCGGCTGCTGTCCTCTTATGCAGGGGAAGCGCACACTGACGTGAGGACGTCTTCTCATTTAGGGAAGGAGACCCCTGACCACGGCTGTCCCCAACTCTCCAGGCTTACACATCGAGAGTCCCGCATGCCAGGAACCCACTCAATCTGAGTAAACGGGGACAACTGGTCACCCTAGACTTAATGCTTCTAACAATGACCTTACCAGGTCAAGGCCAGCCCAAACCCATTCAGCAGATGAGCACTGCTGAGGCCTGGACAGGTTACATGACTCACATACACGTCCCCATTGCCAGGTCACAAGACTCACGTACACGTCCCCACTTCCAGGTCACATGACTCACGTACACGTCCCCACTCCCATCCAGGTGCTAGAGAGTGATGCAGCCTGGTCTCCAAGTCCTTACTCTGCACATCTGTGCCTAGAGAGGAACTCTCAACCGGTTGAGCTGCAGCCTGGCCATACTCGGGTGTTTCTAAAAGGTGCCCTGGGAGATGCTGCCCTGTAACCAGCTGGGAGCCGCTGCTGCAGCTTAAAACCTAGGACCAGCTGACCCACCTCAGTCTGCATCCTGGATATGCCTCATGGACCGTGTGACCTTGGGTGGGCGACTTAACATGCCCTTGCTTGGGTCCCGCTGTCTGTAGGCCAGGGCAGGCTGCAGCCCCTACGTCAGAGGGTCGCTCAGAAAGTGAGATGGTCACTCTCTTCCAGGAGTGAAGACAGTAAGTGCTGTGCCAGGCTGGCTGTTAGGGGATGATCATCTCCAAAATGAAGGAAGTAATGTGAAGCAGAGATTCAAATCATACAGGACCTGTATTATTCATTTTCAAACAAAACGTTATTAAAGTTTAAAACATTGTCATTGACTGCAATCCCATTTCGTCCCTTGGCACTCTGGACAGGACATCCAGGCGGCCTGGAACAAATTGGAGCTCATTGCTTGGGCGGCTGCTCTCATTAATTTTAATACAGCCGCAACTAACTTCTCATCCAAAATGTGAAACATAGTTTTTAATTTAGTTCCTTGGGTTCCTGCAGGACTGAAGCACCATGCTGGAAAATATATCAATTAAGTTTATTCCCCAGCAAGAAACGCTGAGCCCCTGCAGACGGGCCAGGGTAGAAGGAGCCCGGGCTTTCAAGGTGACCACAAGGGCTCTGGTGCTTCAAGGCATTTTGCAGGGTGAGGCAGGGACGCTGGCTTCTGATCATGCATTCTGGCTCAGAGGTGGCCCGATGGGCACCCTGGCAGGGTGAGGGGGGTCCTGGATTTGGAGCAGGTGGCATCTTTCCCTAAGTGGTGCGATGCACCGCACACCAGGATCCTTGGTGTGCAAGGAGATCTGCAACGTGAAGAGGCGGGGACGCGGGTGTGGGCGTGGCTTTTTCTGTGGGCGTGGCTTTCTGTGGCCCTCTAGGCCACGCCCACAGCTGCCTCCACTCTTTTAGGTTGCTTCCCTCCAGCAGTGAAAATTTAGATGTTTTTGAAGCATTCCCGGGCAGTTTGCCTTCAAAGCAATTTTTAAAAGACACTGGTTTAAGGTACGCCGACCTGATTTAAAATATTGTGTTTTAAGACAAATTAGCCCAGATATTAATTTTTTTTCCTGGGGAAGAGAAGGCTTCCAAATTCAGATATGGAGAGGGCTGAGATAGGCCGGGGTATGGTGGAAACACAAGGCAAAGAGCCTTCGATCTGCGGCCTGGGTGGTGCGTAGAAGAGGGTGCCTTACAGTGAAATCCGGGCGTTCCTCCAAAGCAAGCAGGTTTAAGGGGAGGCTTCAGAGGCTCGGCCACACCGAGTGCCTCTCGCCATCCCAGGGCCCAGGGCAGGGTTTCCATTACGGCTTCGCCGCCGTCCTCGTGACTTGGACTCTTGCATGCAATGCAGGCAGGGAACAATGACACCATCCTCAGCTCCTAGATGGGCCCCTTCGACTCCAGGCTCCATGGGGGGAAAAACAAACCCAGACAAGAGGGTAATAAGACTGGAGATGCAATTTAAAAAAAAAATTCCTTTCAGAAATTTATAAACCTTGTGTTGGTGAAGTAACGACAGTTGAGATAAAAGTCTAATAACCCCCAAGTCCATATTACTTCACCAACGATCAGTTATGGAGTAGACTCATCTTCAGCCCTTTTTTTCCTGGTATATTTGATAGCAAATTGCAGACACTATTCTATCTTAAATAACAGATGTCTTAGCACATAAATCTAACAAATAAGGACTTTTCTGGCACAACTGTGGTACAATTATGGGCTCTGAAACATTAATGATAATTACTTAATATTATCTAATGCTCAGCTAGTGTTAAAGTTGCTGATGATCTCAAAATGGATATTATTATAACCCTTTTGTTTGAATCAGGAAGAAGAAAAGAAGAGCCCTCATTGCGTTGACAAGTCTGCCAAGGGTCTTGAAAACTGGGAAATGTCACCCCTGAGTCATTCATCCAGGGAAGAAGCTGGTTCGCTAACCTGGTGCTCCAGGTCACGTCTGGGGTTGACTGACCACACCTGGAGTATAGTCAATATGTTGGTCTGCACCGGAAGTTCCTCTTCATTGATGGATAGCTCCAGAGCTGGGTTGGATCTGGCTCCGTTCTTCAGGTGCGGGTTTGCAGTTGGACTGCCTCTGTACATGGCTATGAGGTGGCCCAATGGCCTCTGTCACTGAATGGCCATACAGACCCTCATGCTCCTGGTCTCGGGCTGTGTGTTCTTTAGGGTTTTCAGACTCTGACTTCCTTATTCCATGTTTCCTCGGTGGAATGAGCTAGAATTTTTTGCATGCAAAACACCACCAAAACCTGGCCCTATTTTTTATCTGTAAATTGGGACTGTTAAGAGGACAGTGGTGTTGCATTTATTTCTGAGAACCCTGTTCAGAACTCAGGGCTGCGGCAAAAGGGAGTTACAGCAAAAATTGTTCCAGAGGTGCATGTAAGTGTCCTGGCACCGAGGAACTCTAAGTCCAGATCCAAAGTCCACAGGAGGACTGTGGGGAAGGAGTAGAAGCAAGCTCAGCTCTCACTTCTACCTGAAGATATATACTCAAGTCACGTAGGTTAAATGTGCAGGCTCTGACCACTTCCTGCTCCAGAGGCTTGCCCAGGACAGCAATGCACGTGCCATATTCAGGGAACGTGAGCTCTCAGGACTGTTTACCTCCGGCTCCCTGCTCTGCACCAGGTGTCCCCACTCTTGTTCAGGTGGATTTCACCATCCTCTCTGGCCAATCTCAGCTCTGGCGAGTGTCAGTATCTCTGTCCTTCCCCATCCTCCCACCCACCTGCCTAATGCCACCCATCCTCCCAGCAGGATGCCTGTGTTGGTCTGGGCACCCGGCTCACAGGGTCTCATATAGCTGGAGGTACACCAGACACCCTGGCAGAGATATGGTCACCAGCTCTTCCCTTGCCAAACACACTACAACTGACTCCATTCCCGAGAGGGAGGCTGGCATTGGAAACTGCTATGCTTCTGCTGAAAGTTCTGCTGAAATTTCCCCTAAGTTCATCTCCTAGCAGCCGCTTTTGCATGTGGTGCAGGATGGGATGGATGAAACCTTCTGGAACTGTCCGTAGAGGCGGCTCCATGCCTGGAGAAGACCCTCCGAGGCAAGGGGAGTTTTCCTCTTAAAATCTCTCCCCCTGCAGTCCTGGAACTAGCACAGCTGCCTCTGGGATCAGGCCACATCTTCTAAGCTTCAATCGAGTTCATTTTTCATATTTTAAAAACCATTTGGACACAGTTCCACTTGCACCCAGGGACTCTGGACGTCTGTTTTTCCTAAGGCTGAGCTGGCACCAGAGTCCTGATCTGCCTCCCAGATGTTGCTATTTCTCTGTTTGATTGGAAATAGGCTCCGTATGTGGGTGCTTTGTTGATGTAGAGCGACGTTGCCTAATTTATCACCATCACGACACCACTGGAGTAGGCGGACAGGCCAGGCATCGTCCTGAGGCCCAAGAGACAAACACAGATATTTCTTGTTAAGGTCGTCAGTCGCATCCCAAGCACCTCAGTTTCCAGACTGTGCTCAGCTCCTTGATTTCACAAACTGTTTTTCTCAAGATGAACAAATAACACACAACACTGCAGGCTTCGCATTCTGGAGAGCCAGTTATGTGCACGCGGCATGACCTGCTAGCCCTGGGGAGTCAGGGATGTGCCCAGAACCCGGTCATAAACATTTCTCTCTGTATCTGCCCATGGGCATGATGGCTATCTGGTGGCCCCACAGCTGGATGGGCCAGTGTGGTGCTTTACATGACCTTGAGACAGTGTTATGCCCAGCTGAGGACTCTCCATTCTTTAAATAACCTTACAGCTTGGCCTCTGGGACATGGGTCCCTCTGGGTCATGTTCCACTCATGGGCTCTGCTCTCCCCCTCCTGCAGCAATTCTGGATTCCCCATCCCCTCTCTTACCAGAGTGGCCTGGGTATCCAGCCCTGGGCAGTATTTCTGTCTAAAGGGATGTTCCATCCCTTTAAGGCTCCAAATAACCTTTGGTGGCAGATACGATTTTATAATCATTAATCAGTTAATAGTCTGGTTGAATCTAATAGAAGCAAACCACGGCTCCCTTAAACAGCAACGAAAAACATTGAAATGACAGGAGAATGCATCTGGAGGGTGGAAGGTCAGTCTCAGAGACCTTCTGATAGCCCAGTGCACATGGCCATGGGGATCGGTTTGCAGGAACAAAGGCATCTCCAGGTGTCGCAGCTGGAAAATCAACTGTGCCATATTTTATTCTTTATCCTCTGCCTGAGAATCAAATCCCAGGAAGAACTGGACTTGCTTGGTCAGAACCCTGTCCCCTACCTGTGTGGACAGGGGCTGTCTGTATTCATGGCCCACCAAGACTTGACACAAAGGGAGAGATAAACCCTCAGGGGGAAGACACTGGTTGTACTAGCTCCCGGCAGTCAGGATGGCCAGTGTTAAAATCCTGAGAACCGGAGCTGGCACCACGTCCTGCACAGTGTTGAACATCGCGGAGCCTGGGCAGAGTTTCTCGTTCCTTTATTAAATAATGTTCAGAACAAGCACAATTTGTCTTCTCGCTCCAGAGAACACATGCTTCAAGAGTTAAAGCTGTAAACAAACCAAAGCGGCGTCCTTGTCATGATTTATATTTTCCTCCTTAAGACTTCATTGAAGGCCTGGGCTTCCCTGTGTCCACCAATCCAAAACCAGCATGGCCAGCCAGTCCAGGAAAACCCTGTAAAGACTCTCCTTGGCTTTCCACCTCTGCAGGAGCCAGACCGTCCAAGCAGCCGTGGCTCTCGTGAAAGGACCGTCCTGTCCTGGTAGGAGGAATGTGCACCATGCGTGTCAGTCAGCTTAGCCCGGCTGAGGAACAGCCCCGACCTACGCCCATCACCTGAAGTTTGGTTCCTGCACACAGGCGTGAAGGTGCTGAATAGGAGGCTCTGGTCACCGCGTTCAACAGAAGGCTTCTCTTCACCCGTCCTGGCCGGGTGTCGAGCACTGCTTCTGCTCCGTGTGCAGCGCTGTTCTAGACCGGCCTCTGCGCGGTGCCCACGAGAGCACAGCAGCTCCTCTCCGCTGGTCGTCAAGCGCTTAGGATGAACTAAGGGACTCACCTAAGACGTGGAGTGGGGAGGGAGGAAGAAGCTTCAATCGTTTTCCTTTAACTAGACAAAGCCAGAATGCTGCTCAGGGCAGGTTCTCCATCCCTGGCATGTCACCTCCAAGTCCAGTGTGCAGTGAGCACCTCGTGCATGGGAAGCAGGCAAGGATGTGACCAGCAGAGCTGACGGGCCTGGGAAATGGGGTAGACAGTCACTTCCAGTTGCAGTCAGATGGTCGTTCACACCGAGACACTCTGAGGGGGCCAGAGGCTGAGTTCTTTGCATTCTGCTCCCGGCTCCCATGAAGCCAAACACACGGACTACCACGACTCCGGACTTGCCAAAACGGCCACGTCTTTAAATGGAGGAAAAGGTCCTCCACATCGTTAATACTGGGGAAAGACAAACCCAAACCAAACAAAATGGCATCTCCCATCTCTTAGCACGGCTATCATTTAAAAGCCAGGAGACGGTAGGTGTTGGAGGGGGAGTGGAGGAAGGGGAATCTACTGTTCATGGGAATGTAAGGCGTTGCCCTCATTACGGAAATCAGTATGGTGGTTACTCCAAAAACTAAACACAGATCTCCCATGTGATCCAGCCATCTCTCCACTGGGTAATTATCCAAAGAAATGAAGTCAGCGTGTTGAGGAGTTACCTGCACTCTCAGAGAAATTGCAGCATTGTTCAGAAGAGCCAAGATGTGGAGTCAGCCCAAGTGTCCATCAGGATAAAGAAACAGGCTTCTAGAGAGACACTGAATATTACTCAGCCGTGAAAAGGGAATCCTGTCTCTGGTGATGACATGGACATTATGCTAAGTGAAGTAAGCCAGACAGAAAGAGCAACGTGGCATCTCACTGCTGGGAAGAACCTCAGAAAGTTGGATACACAGAAGCAGTTTCCAGGGGCTGGGAGGAGGGGAGAGCAGGGAAATGTGGGTCAAAGGACACAGAGTTTCAGTTATGCGGTTGACCCGTCTAGACCTGATCACAGCATGGGGACTATAGCTAATAATGCTGTATTGTGTACTGAAAGCTTGCTGAGATTCCATGTTGAAGGCTCTCGCCAAAATAGATACTAGCAATCATCATTTCATTACCCATGTGTATTTCAAAACATGTCAACCCCCGAGTTGTTACTTTTTCCTGAATCATGACAACATCTTGGTTTGTGTACCTCGGTCCCCCATAGGATGTCAGAACACCAACGTAGGTGTAGTGCACATTAGAAATCAGACCTCCCACTGCCTGGCATGTCTTCTCCCTTGCAACTATGTAACCATGGCACCCAGGGACTCATAGTTGTATTTCACACAGGCATAACTTACATTGTGTATGGGGGAAGTATCTTACAACCATTCCTTATCACCAACAGTGCACACCCCTGAATCTCAACTGAGGAGGACATGAAAACTTGCACAATTTCCATTGCTCAGGTGGGGTGCAACTGACCCCTGTACTAAATGGCCCTGCACGGTGACCTCCATTTTGTCTCTTTCCTTCGGAAAGGCTTCTCATGTCCTGCACTTAATCACGGGAGAAATCCTCCTGTACTGGGTGGGGCTCCAAACTTCCCTGACAAGTGTGCTAATCCAAATGGAGAAAATCCTGTATTGCGAATATCCCAACAGTCTGATTCTCCTCCCTGGCGACACATCCGAGTCACCGGGGAAGCCTTCCCCAGCACTTTGGTTTTAGATACCCAAGGCTGGGCCTCATTCCAGAACACCCAGGCATCGTTCCTGGGGGTAGATCCCGGGCACCGGTACTCTTCAAAGCTCCCGATTTCATCAGCAGCCAAGGTGGTGAAGCATGAAATCGAGCAAATCAAGAGAAACATAGCAGCTAGGATTCAGTGGACTCTGCTCATCAATGGGCTGCTGGTTTCAGAGTCATCATTTCTGGGTACATATCAATGGTATGCACTGATTTTATTACCACAGGTAGGAAGTTCCCATGGGAGCCTCTTTGGACATTGTCACCTCTCAATGTTACAGAGAAAGTTAGTGGAGGTTTTCCAGGCGCACGCGTTTCCAGCCACCTCCGTGGAGCATCCTCCAGGTGTGCAGAGACAGGAGGGCAGGGGGCGCAAGGGCCCGCGCAGGATGGGTCAGAGCTGGGCGCCAAGCTTCCAACACCGTCCTGATGCCTGGGTCGTGGGCTTTCCTCTGAGAGTCAGCCACCGCCTGAACCCGTGGCTCGGGAAACTCACGCACGGTGCAGGAAGGACGCCGCAGTGCGCATGCGCCACACACAGGGCGCCTTCCACACCCCGCCCCCGCCCCGGCACCTCACAGGGCCAGTCAGCGGGTCGCAAGCTGCTCGGTGTCCTATCGCGGCCCTTTCCAAATACAATGATTCCCCAGTAAACACCATGTAATAGAAGAGTGTTCTCCTTTCTTCGGGGTGCTTTAAAATGTAATTACCATTCCACACTGAAACCCACTATTCTGCATAATTATTATGCACCAATTTTAAAAAAGAAAGGACAAAAATAATAGGTAGTGCTCATTGTGGGCTTGGGCGTGCAGGCGCTCTGAGAATCTGGGACGCTGAGCCCATCCATGATCCTCACACGTGTCACACAGACCCGGCCTTGAGCGTGCGTCAGCTGCTGCCCCCAGGCCCACCACGCAGGGTAGAGAGCATGTGTGGCTGCTGGGGTCCCGAACTGGAGTTGTTCCTGAGGACATCCTGCAGATGCCCACTAAGGACTAAGGGCTGGGAGACTCGCAGAGCTGAGCTGGAGGGAGGAGCCGCACTGCAGGAAACGCTGTAGGATTTGTCGCCTGCCAGTCCTAACCTGTGGAACGCCATCGCTCCTTTCTGAGAGTACGCTTGTGTTCTCTAAATGCACACTAAGCTCTCTCTCACTTGGTGAAGACGTCTTACACATCACCTACATCAGGGAACTACTACGTAAGCACACGTGGTTTTTTTAAAACATGTCTCTAATTTCTATTCTTACTCTTCAGATCGTAAATTGGTGGTCAGAGAAGATAAATGACTTCTTTGCTGTGACCAAGTTGGATACCTGGCAGCTGCAGGACCCCAGAGCCTATTCTCTTAGCTCTCCCATCCTTGGATTTTGCAGACAGTGGGACTTACAGGTCTAAGGGAGGCAGAGCAGAGACTCCAGCAGCAGCTGCATTTGGGTCCAGTCCCAGCTCACAGGCTCCCTCTGTGACCCTAAGACATGCTTCCACTTCCTTGAATCTCCAGGCCCCCAACTGTAAAGCGGAACTCCCTGCAATCCATCGTGAAGGAGGGTGGGGGAGCAGGAACTGAGACTGGGGGTCTCTGATGTCCTCATGGCTGCGGCACACCTGGTGCCTGGGACTGTCCCTGTGCAAGGGCACAGGATGCTCAGCTGCCGTGGCAACGCCCTGCATGAGGAGGCTGTGCAAGAGTCCTGCCAGCTCTGGCCTTGATCTCAGGCACCCAGCTCCCAGGAAGGAAGGACTCTTATGCTCGACAGCCACAGTGTGAACAGCTGGCTTCTCCAGTTCTGCCCGCCCTACACTAACTTTAAACAATGGACTTTCTTGAGAGCCACACAGAGCTCCTAACACTGCACTCTGCAACTGCGGAACAGCTACTAGATGTCCTGGTTTCTGTAACTTTCCTGAATACAAAGAATAATGGTTGCACAGTCTTTAACCTGATATTGAGACATATATAAATAAAGATTGCTGGAGTAACGCTTCAGATCTGCATCTCCATCAGAGAGCAGGCTCCACCTGATCCAGGCTTAATCTTCAAGATCTGTGTCTGTGCATCTTTATTTTCTAATCCCCCTTTGTCCCTCACTGGACCAAGAGTTTGGTCATGCTGGTCTCGACACAAGGCCTCTCTCTACTTGCTTGTGAGGCTTACAGATAGCTAGCTATAGCATGCTGGGTCAGTTTACACTCAGCAGGAAATGAGTTGTGTAGATGCCTGCTTCTCTTGCCAACCCATTGATTGGGTGAGGAGCAAGAAACAAGATTTACAAAAATCAATAATTCTTGGGTCATCTGTCTTTCCATCTTATGGTGTTTTCCAACACATGACAATTCAACAAATACTTATCAAGAATGTCCTAAGGGCTGTACTGATGGAGCAGGGGGACCGGAGGCCTGACGTGCAGGTGCACAGGAGTCAGCTACCAGCGAGAGAAGGAGGAAGCTTTAGAACTCGACACCATTTTAACCGAGCCCTGTGGCCAGCCCAGGTGATCCCCTAGTGTGCCTTCCAGTTTGCGGCTCAGTTGAGTCTCTTTTGACCTGAGATGGTTTCAGAGGGGGATGCAGAGGAGAGGGTCTGACCATCCTAACATCCGGGGACCTGTAAATTCAGCCTGCAGAGAGCCGAGGCTGCTCCCCTGTTCCCACCGAACGGGAGCAACGGTGCAGCAGGTCATCTCGCAGGGATGATCTCACAGGCCTCTTCTTGGGGACAGTGAAGACGCAGGTCCTCCGCGAGGACCCGCAGGCTCTGGAGCTGGGTTCTGTGCAGAGCTGGCGCCGGCCCCTGCCGCAGCCCAGGAGGAGACCCTCGGGAGGGGATGCCCGGTGTCCGAGGTCCGGTGCGCTGTGCGCCTGCGTCCGCCTGGCTCCCGGGAGCGTGGCGCGCAGCGGCCACCAGTCGGGTCTCCACCAGGACTGCCCAACGCTCGCAGGGGGCCTCCAGGTCCCCAGTGGACATGCCACTTATGGCCTCATGCCCTGCCCAGCACGGTCCACACGGGTCCACACGGATCCACACGGCGCACAGGCGTTGCTGTCCACCTGCGTCTGTGTCCTTTGCTCTCCCTCTGCCCCTCTCCTGGGGGCTTAAGGCCTGGAAGTGAAGACGTCCTGCCCACGTCTCTGTGGAGTCGGCCTGCGTCCCCCAGGGCCTGGGGCAGCCTGGGAGGGGCATTGGTGGCCAGGACCACCTATGGAACGAGGGAACACCTGGCTGACGTCTCCCCAGCTCGCGTCACCCCCAGTGCTCACAGTGGGGCGCCCAGGGCGGGGCGGGCCCAGGCGGACCCTCTGCGCAGGCGCGGAGCAGGCCAGGTGCGGTGGGGGCTCGGGCGACCCTGCTTGCTGGTGCAGAGCTGCTGGGGTGTTGGGCCTGCTGGGTTGCCGGACCAGGAGCCTTTGGGAAGAGTGTGGGTCTTAGGATATTTGAACTTTCTTTGAAAATCACCCTTTGAGAGCGAACGGTGACTGTTTTTACCAGTAACAAGACCACTGCCACTGAGCCTGGCGTCTTTGTTGGGCTGTGATCTTGGAATTGTTGATGACAGTACAGTCCCTATCGAGCACAGTGCCTATGCATGCAGAGCCTCAATCCCTGGAAACACCACGCAGCCGCTCAGAATCACACGTGGCTCACTGACCTCAGGGCAGGTTATGAAAAAGTGTCCCAGCAAAGACGCTACTGGAAACAGGTCCTGACACTGGAGAAGGGTGATCAAGGGTGACTCGGTGGTGCTGCACTTCCAGATGGCTGATGTCTCAGTCCCAGACAAAGCCTGTAAGCTACCCGAGCAGGGGCCTCCTGCTGTGCTGATTGATGCGACAGATGGCAACTCCTATGATGAGACATTAATGAAGTGCTGTTTGCTTTCATTAAATATCATAAGCAAAGCGCTCATTTATTCCAGAAAAAGTGCATGTGAAACGTAGAGTGAGTCTAGCCAATACTGTAGCTTTTATTTAAAAATACTCTGACAGTGATTGACACCCAAACATGCTGAATCCATCCTCCCCCTCAGGCTCAGGATCAGCATCTTGTCAGCAGGAAGCACTTCATTTCTTCAGCAGGAAGCAAGGGAATGCTTCTGAATAATGGATTGAAACAGACGCGCCCCTGGATTAGTGCTGTTTAGTATTCTAGAATAAATGCTCTGGGGGTGGGGTTTGCAGTGAAATCGTTAAACTCCTGCAGAGGATGCTCAGCTCTTCTGAGTTGCAGACATCAAGGGGAATTGGCGAGTTGAGGAGGAATCTCATAAGGCACAGAAGAAGGAAAGCAGGATCTCTAGGTGCTGTTAATGACTGTGTGTCGCTGCAAGTTACAGGGGATTCACAGTTTCAAAGCCATTAAGTAATGTTAGTTGGATCATGAAAAGTGACAGGAGAATATGCATAGCCATCAGGGAAAGGAAACCTGAGCACACCTCCCTGAGGACTGTGTGTGTGTGTGTGTGTGTGTGTGTGTGCGCGTGTGATTGTGCGTGTGTGTTCCCGGCTAATAAACACCACGGGGTGATTTGTACCATCGGAAGGGTGTGGCCACGTCTAACAAAAATTCCTGAAAGGTTATCTATTTGTCAATGTCAACTTTTTATTGTGGAAAATTTCACATACATAGTCACTCCCCCTAATCCATGAGTTCAAAATCTGCCAATTCAACCAACCATGGATGGAAAACATTAAATAATAACTGCACCTTTACTCAAGATGTACAGAGGACATTTTGTCGTTATCTGTCAGTAGTTGTGATGGGAATCACGGTCTCTGATTCTCCTACAGCAGGAGCTGTGCCTGGCTGGGAACTTCCGTGCAGGGGTGCAGCTCGAGTTTGCCTATTGCTATGGTGATCCCTGCTTTTTAAAGGAGGTTCTGTGCTAGGCACGGGACTATCAGTCTTGACCCTGAGTTCATGCCCCCACTGCCAGGGGCAGAGAATTAGGAGCACAAGTTGATGATTATAATTGGCTGCTAGACTTCATCCAAGTTTCTCACAGAAAACTCTTTTGATGATAAAACCTACATAATAAACTTGCTGAGCCAGTTCTGGGTCATTACTCTCCAGCAGAGGGTCATGTTCCACCTGGTCTCAGCTTTCTCTCTGTGTGTGTCTGTTTGTCTCTTCTCAATCCCCATCGCCCCTCGCTGGCTTTCTGAATTAACAGCTATGCAGGTTGCGGCAGCTTTCCTCTAAACAACAGGGTGGGGCGACTCTTTACCTAGCCTTTGAGTTGTCTTAGGCACTGCGAGTGACCTGTGCGTGATTTAAAGCACACAGCAGGATGTGTGCGGGCCACACACACACTGCACACACTCCGCCATTTTATTTTTATATGAGGTCCTGGAACCAATCCCCTGTGGATACCAAGGAATGGTTTCAAGAGTGAAAGAGAGAGATTTCAAGGCCCTTGTCTCGAAAGTGTAATTCTCCTGTAGATCTTTGCAGATGCCCGTAACAAAACCGGTATATAAAGATAGGCTCTGCTCCCCTTCACCTGCTGCCCTGTCTTTCTCCCCTACTTCCTGTGGGTGCCCTCTTCATGCATTTCTTGATTGTCCTTACTAGACTTCCTATTTCCCTCCCCCCTCCCTCCCTCCCTCTCCCCCCTCCCCTTCCTTTCTCAGCTTTGGGGGTCTTTTAAGGGTAGAAAACAGACTTACACAGTCTTCACGGAGCCAGCCCAGGCTCGGGAGAGTCCAGGTGGTGTTACGTGGAGGACACTAAGCAAGACCTGGCAAGTCTGCTCTACACTGAGTATTTCTGAATCCATCTGTGCTTTGGGGTACAGCCGAGTTTCCCCAGGGCCTGGAGGACATCCTGCAGGAGAACAGAGGGTGAGACGGGGGCCTGCTCCTTGGGAGCCTGCTGGACCAGCAACTGATGTCTCACAGCTTGCCATTGAGAGAGGAAGGGGGACGTGAGAAGAACAGAGTGGGAAAATCCACTTTCTAGAGATGACTTCCTAAGGCCATGAGGTCCAACTTGGCCTGTGGTTGGTTAGACTTTGTCTCCTGCCCGCTGGCCCCTCCCACCCTCCTAGGTCGCTCCATCTCTTCCCTGGTGCTCACCTGTTTGGGGGACACCGTGCCCCCGACTTGCTCTGGGTATGGTTTGTTTCCTGCCTTTCCCACCTACAGTAGAAGCCTCATCAGGACAGGGCGTGTGGTCTGTTTTGTCCACTGCCATCAAACCTGGATTTGTCGAAGGAGGCCAGCTCTGAATTCACGATCCCACTCTTGAGTCAACACAGAATTACCGGGTCGCATCTCTCTGCCGGGTTATTTGAATGCGGTTAGCTCCTGCCCTGGAGAGGGGAGTCTGATTCTGGAGGCCGCTGCCAGTGCGGAGGCTTTCATCTGATGAGATGGAAGGAGCTGGCATTTCCCAAGCCCCACGCAGGCCAGCAGTTTCGCATAAGTCCCTCGACATTTTATTTTAATAAATGAGTTTTTATCGCGGTTCACAAGTCAAATGCTGTTCTAGAGCTGAGGCCGCAGTCCTCAGTCCACCTGCAGGACAGAGAGCCAGGGCACGCAGGATTTCCATTCTCACGGCTCTCATTGCTCATGTCGAAGTCCATCTTCTTTTTCCATTGCAGATATTTTAAACTGAATCTTTATTTAAAAAAAAAAATTAGAATTCCGCTTTCTTCGCCTTTCCTGAGACACAGAGTCACAAACCCAGACTCTCCTTCTCCCATTCTGAGCACAATCGTTACACTGGTTAATTAACCAGTAAACTGGGAAAATTATGTATGCACATATGACTTCATAATGATGCTTTCTTGCGCCAGTGTCTTGGAGTTATTACTCTTCATTTGATCAGTTTTCTATGCATCATTTCCTCTCTGAACCTTCAATATAAATAAATAGATATTCTATCAATATTTGTTTCAATCCCTCCACACTTATCTCCTCCCACATCTCCCCCAGGCACCCTGTGCCCTCCGTCTCCATGTTGATTCCATCTGTGGTGCTGTGGCTGTTTTCCTGGGGATGGAGCCCCAGGCCCCCTGTGAGCTAGCCGAGAGCCGCCCACTGAGCCGCACTCCCGCCCCAGGACAACCGGCTGATCTGTGGCCTCTTTCCACCACCAGTCTGCGACTTCACTTGGAACTGGAGACGACTGGGGACGCTCCCTGCTGCTGGAGGAAGGTGTCACGAGACAGTGCTGCCCATGACCTTGACCTACAGACTCAGGACCTGTTGGGACAGGAGGACAAGAAGGACAGACAGATAATCAGTGGGACAAGAGCAGTAAAAACTGTGCTAAAGAGTAATGTGGGAGTTCTGGAAAGTAACCGAACGACAAGAATAAAACAGGGCAAATGGAAGAAAGGCAGAGAGAGCCAAGCACGTCCTTCCTGGGCGGGGAGAATACACGGGTCCTTTTAAGCTAAAATCAACATTCCTGAGCTAAGCTCCATGCCATCGGTTGTCCCCCAAGAGAAATTTTATTGATGACACTCAGATTCCAAATTCAACTAAGTTGAGAAACAGTGTTTTACAAAAACGATTTTTAATTTAAAATATTTTCATTTGGTTAATAGGGCAATTACAATTAATATTTAAGTTTTCAAAATTAATTTAAGCCACATTATCTCTACTTAACCAAGCATTGTAATAGAATCGAGCTACTAGCATTACTTGGAGAATGAAATTAGTAGTTGGGCCACCGCGTGGGATTAGGCGCTGTGTAAGGGCAGGCTGCTACTGCCTCTTACGAACATTTTCCTCTCCTTTTAAAGCACAGAATCAAAAGATTTTTAACCCTTGATGTGCTTGAAAAATGGCAGGACATAGTTTTAGGGGAAGAGACAGATTCCATGCATGAAGAGTGCTCCACCACAAGCTGGGCACAGAGCAGAGGAAACAGAGTGGGCAGGCAAGACTCCTCTGAAGCACAGCCTGGTAGCATTGTCTCTAAGAGGATAATTGCTAATCGGGAAACAAAGAAAACATGGAGAGCTGAAATGCACAGAGAGAGTCCAGTTAACACTAGTGAGGAGGGCTCCATTCAGATTGGAGCATGCATGGCGAGATTCAACTGGATTTGGTCTTCGCTAAGCACCAGATAAAGTAATTGAGTTTTCTAAAGCTCTAGGTGTTGTCTTAGGGGATGGGATTGCATTTTCTTCCATTTAATTTCCGAATGGTTTCATTGACGATAATTCCTGTACGCTATAATTCACCCAATTAAAATGAAAAAAATCAATGTGAATTTTCAATAGTCGTGGAACCTGGAACAGAGCCTAACTTGAGAGCATCTTCATCAGTTCATGAAGAAACTCAGTATTCCCAGGTTCTCGTCCCGGATCCCTCCTGCCGGTTTCCTGACAGTCCTGAATGTCTCTCTGCCTCTACAGATTTGCCTACTCTGGATATTTCGTGGAAATGAGTTTTATGGGATGTGGTCTCTCAGTTCTGGCTTTTTTCACTTAGCATCACTTAGTTTTCAAGTTTTATTCACATTGAAGCACATGTCAATATTTAATTCTTTTAGTGTCCATAATATTCATTGTATGAACATACAACCTTTTGCTTATCCCCATATGGGTGATAGAAATTTGAGCAGTTTACATATTCTGGCAATTACGACGAGTAATGCTGCTATGAGCATTTGTGTACAGCTTTTGTCTGGCTGGGTATTTTTGTTTATCTCGACATTTGTTTTTTAAGTAAAATTTTCCTCCTCTCATGACTGAAATAAATACATTTCTCCACTACGGTTAGCTTTTGTTACCAAGAAGTTTAAGTCCTTTAATACTTTTAGCTTACTATTATCAAAAATTCTACTGGTTTCAATGAGCAGATGAATTATTCTCAAAATCATATTAATATGGTGAATTCCGTTTTTATTTCCGTGGCACTTTTTAATGTTGAGAGTAGAAAATGTTGTTAGACATAATTGAAATCTCTGCCCATTTGTGCCCCTGAATAATGAAAATCCTCTCATGGATCCAGACCTGGTGATATTTAATTTAAAATATTGTGATGATTCATTCATTTGGTTTTATGCCTTCTAATTATCCTCAAATGTTGCAACAAAAAGGTGAATTTTCTATGAATATGAAGCTTCAAACTCAATAAAATCAAGTCATTGAAATGCAAAGCATGAGCCCTTTGTTCGTGGAAATGGAAAATGAGGTTATGCCTCAGGACAAGGAAGCCCCTAGAGCAAGCCCAGTGCCCCTGGTGCTGAGCTAGGTGCCCTGTCTCCATGGACCCCACTCCAGCCCGAGGTGCCCAGGGGCGTGGGGAGTCCGGGTTCTGCACATCAAGGAGAGAGGCTGGATAGGGTGGACCCGCCGTTCCGGGTCCTGAGGATACTGAAGAGCAGGCTGGCCCTCTTGAAAGGCAAATACACAGGGGGACTGGAGAGGCCCCAAGGCCACTTTGACCTTCTGGTTCTGTGACTCTTCAGGGACCCCAGGAGCCTGTGTGACAGGTGACCCTTCCATGTCAGGACCACCCATCTGGTGGTGTCCTCCATGCCCGGGACATAGATGGCTTGCCTGCTGTATGAAGGGAGACTTGTCAAGCAATCTGCAGAGTAAATGAGATTTAAGAAAATTCATTCAGAGCACTTCCAAGCTCAACAGACCTCCTGGGAACATTTTGGAAGCAGCCATTTAGTGTAAATAGCAAGTAGCTACACAGCGCTTTTATGTATTTTCCAGAGAAGGCCTGCAGGGACTTTTCTAGACAAAACACTGCTGAACAGTTAAAGCTGCTGTGGTCTCTGTTGCTTCCTTCCCTTAAAGGTGGAAAGCACATTTTAGAAAATACCTGTCATTCACATGCATCGCTGTGTAGCCTAAATGCCACTCCGGTTAGTTCATCCTGCAGTGAGGTGCCAGCTGTTCGTCATACGAAAACAAAACAATACCAACCCAAGGTCCCAGACTTCCAGAGAGACAGTGCCTTATTTGGGGTCTTCAATAGGAATCACTGAGACACACTTGTTGAGGCAACCCAAGCCCCTGCGTCCCAATCCTGGCTGGTCACTAACGAGCTGTTCCATTTTCCTTATTTAAGGTTGAGTTTGAGTCTCTGTGTTGAATGAATCACAAGAACACATTTGGGGAATTCACCAGCCAGACAACAAAGCCGCGAGCAATGCAAGTGTGGACCCCTGCTGCCTGGCACGGGCTGAGCTCCCAGCAGGCTCCGAGCTTGGGGCCAGGTGGGACGCTTTCTCCTATCAGGCCTGGCTCACTGGTCTACCCCTGAGATGGATAGCGCAGGGTGGTACACGGTGGGTGATTGACCACAGTTGCTGAATCAATTGGAAAACTATAATCCTGCCCCCTCCCTCCACATGCTCCATTTACCCCGTCGCTGCCTCTGGGGTCTTGTGTCTTTCTTCAGGGAGAGAGAGCTGCTTCCGTCTTACTAAGTGGTCCTGTAATTGTTTGGGCTGGGTTTGCTGTGCTGAGACACCAGCTCCGCTCTATCTCCTTCCCTAACTGGAGAGGACGGGAGCCCACCGCACTTTCTAGGCCTGGTCCGAAAGTGGTGGGGCCGCACCTTGGTCCCAGGCTGCACCCTCTGCTGATGGGACGTGAGGCACTCCAGGGACACTCTGGTCCACCTCAGGGGTGGAAGGTCCCACTGAGGACCGCTGGCCAGTTCCCTCAGAGCCAAGCTCTGCCAGCACAGGGGCAAAGGGAGGCCCGTGACCAGTCAGGAACAGACACCAGTGCTGTGTGACACACTGCTCCACAGCTGATAGCAACATGGACATGCTCTTGCTCACACCAGCATGGTCAGTGGAAGGACGTGGCTGGGTGGTAGCAAACTCTTCTGAGAAATGAACCAATCTGCCTCAGCCTGTCTCCACGGGTTCTTCACATTCCAATTCCAGGTTCCTTCTGAGGAATCCTTCTTGGCAGGAAGGTTGTCTTTCCAGGCCTGGGGACATGATGGGCCTGCACTCCTAATGTCATCTTCCTTAACAATTGCACACTTAGTTTTTAAAAAATGTTTTTGTTTGTTCTAAAGAGTTGTCCATGACAGTAGGATGCATTTATACATTTTGATAGATCATACTAAATGAAGTGTGATCTCTCGCTTTTCTGATTGTACATATTTCAGGATCACAGCCGTCATGCATTCCTACTTATACAGGAGGTAATAACACCTGCACTTATTTTTAATAGTGTTCAAACAGTACCTTGTTCTGACAGGAGAAGGCAAGTTGTGTCAGGATAAGTACGATTATTTTATCTTGTACAAAACAGGGCTATGATCAGCCTGCAGGGGCCACTCAACAGGTTAATCTTCCTTGGGTTTGGAAATTATGGTTTCTCCAACACCTGGAGCCAGATAGTAATATCAATCTCTAAAGTCATTCATTAATCCTACAACTATCAGGTAAGCACAGCTCTGTGCCAAGCCTGGACACCTTCCATTCATCTAAGACCAGGGTGCTCCAAAGCCAGGCTGAAGAGACTGAGCCATACAGACCTCTATTCTCAGGGAGTTTATTCTCCTGGACAAGGAGATAATAAGCAGATTGCCAATTCAGAGATTAATTTCAGATCATGGTAAATGTTACGAAGGAAATGAAGTGGGGGGATGAGTTTGAATTTCGAAAGTTCATTCCATACGCAGTTAAAGGCACATACGAAGGCCCTGTGGTAGGCACGGATTAGATGTGCTCAGGATCAGGGATCGAATCGGTGCCGCTGGAATTAACGTGAGCAAGTGAAATTGCGGGGTAGACTGGGGGTGGAGCAAGCTCAAGTGAAGTCGGAGCAGCTTTGAAAACTGGACTTGGGGCATGTGATTGGCTTCTGTGAAGGTGAGTTTGCTTGGTTCATGGATGACAGACTTCAGGGAGGGGCCTCAGGAGGTCCTCACCGGCCAGAGAATGAAGGTAGTTGGGACCAGGGTGGTAGCCGAGGAACTGCCCTCTTGGATGCTGCTGCCTGCTGGTGAAGGCCGGTACACCTGGCCCTGCACACCACTGGACCTGACGTCAGAGGCCCCTGCGGAAACCAGAGGAGGCTCCTTGGACCTGTGTTCTGGGAGAGGCCCAGTGGGGAACAGGAACGGCTGGGTCAGCCTTCCACATCCACATCCCCAGCGCACTGCAGAGAGGTGGAAGGCCCTGGGGGAAGCCTCCCTGTCTCCACTACCAGGAGCCAGGACGGCATGAGGGACTCAGACGTGGCCCATTAGGGCCTCGGCCCTGCAGAGCCCGTGGGATCCAAGGGCTCTCAAAGGTTCTTGGTTAAGCAAAATTTAGTCCCTGTGTAGAAGAATTAAATGTGGAAACCCCCAGATGAGAGCGAAAGGGAGGCTCAAGCCCCCACCCCAAGTCATGGCTTGCAGCTCATCTGCAGGGCCTCAGGCTCTGGAAAGACGGACTCTCAATTCTCTAATCCAGTCTGAATTTTGCAAAGGAATCAAACGAAGCTCAACTCTTCCATTCATTTCACAAGATGGCATGTGCTTCCAGCCACGGAATCTGGAGGAGAGGCCGGCCCAGTTCCCTGGCCTCCATCGCAAGAGCAATGGCGGTTTCTGCCACAACGATCAGACTTCCCATTGCACCTGATGGGTGCCTCACAGATGGTCCAGGAACCGCGCTCTGCTATTGCACTTAAATTTAAAAAGTACTCAACAAGACAAGTACTTAGGGATTTCGACATTTAATAGGAGGGTAGCTGAAATCAGTGCAGCTCTAGGAATCAGTCGTCATCACTGGTTTTATTCTGGGTGATTATTTGTCCATGATTATATCATTGAATAACACTAAATTGCAAAATGATTCCCACTGCATTTTCTGTGCATCCTGCTGGAACAATTAGCTTGTCATCTGGGGGATTTTAAAATATCATTGGATGTTTTTTAATCCCCCTTTCATTGAAAATAGAGCCAGTTTTGTGTCAAGAGTCTTTGCCACGGAACAGTCAGGGAAAAGTGTAAAAGTATGAATGGGGGGAGCAGGGGAAGACTTTTGAGAAAAGTGGGGTGCCCCATCTCCTGAACTCCCCAGGACGTTGTGTAAAATGAGGAAAGACAGTTGGCAAAACTCAAGCTAAGGTGTTCACAATGGGCGTAAGTAACTGAAACTTTCCAATGAAGCTGAAAGAATCATTAGAAAGCCACAGGAAACGTGGCCCCAGGGCAGCACCTTGGACAGCTTCTAACCACCCTGGCTCCCTTCCTCCTCTTCTCTGGAAACCCTTTGCCACTTAAGTTGGGTGAGCACATAATTTGCCATCCCCATCAGGGCTCATTGAAAGCAAAAGGAGTCACTATTCATCATTACATCAAGAAAACAGGGAAGAACAAACAGACACCCTTCAGCCATACTGAATAAGCTGGGTTAGCAGGGCATCAATGAGTGAGCCAGCTTTACACTGTGACTTGATCTTCATCCCCATAGAAGGTGGGCTGCCCGTCACAGGACAGAATTCTTCATTTCTCTTGCTGGTCATCTTAGCACTGTTGGTTTTCTTGTTGTTGTTGTTTGTTTGTTTGGTTTACCCGGTATTAAACCCAGGGGTGATTAACCACTGAGCCACATCCCCAGCCCTTTTATTTTTTATTTCAAAACAGGGTCTCTAAGTTGCTTAGGGCCTTACTAAGGTGCTGAGGCTGGCCTTGAATTTGAGAGCCTCCTGCCTCAACCTCCAGAGCCACTGGAATTACAGGTATGTACCACTGTGCCTGGCAGCAGTGTTGGGTCTTGAACTGGCCCCATGAGGACTTATTCTCATCTATCACTCTCCTTTCCAAGCTCAGTCCCTTCCTTTAGGGTGTGGAATGTGCCCTGGGAGCTGAGTTTTTGAAATTTCATTTACACGTAGTAAATGTGCATTTTTACGGGACACAGTGGGACGTTTCTGTACATAGATGCGTCATGCGAAGATCAAATCGGGGTGATGGGCATCCCCACAGGCTTATCCCTGGAGTGTTTGCCTACTGTGAGAGCATTTCAAATCCTCTCCTCTAGCCATCTGAAATGCACAACGCGTTGTTAGCTGCCCTACTGTGTACAGAGCGCCAGAACTTACTCCCTATGTTACTTTGAGCCATCAACAGACTGCCCCCGTGGCGCCTTCCTTGGTCTCCCCAGCCTCTGGTGTCCTCTCTTCTCTGCATGTCGTTCTGCCGTGATTTTCTACCCACCTCAGGCTCAAGTCAACGGAGCCAGCTGAGCATGAACTGAAACCTCTGCAGCCACGAGGAAAATAACTCCCCTCCTCTACGTGCCCGTCTCAGGGCTCTGCCCACTGACGGGAAGCCCAGGGACTGGGGTGAAAGCAGAGGTGAAGCCCTGTCGGCCTTGGGTCGGCCCTTTGGCATTTGAAGAAAGAGAAGTCGGCTTAACGGGGACCTCAGAGGATGTCTGTTGTGGCCAGTGCTCGACCTCAACTGGGCCTGCAGGACACGGTGGGAACTGCCTTCAAAGCCTGTTGGTCAGACGCCCTTCTGGACGTGCCCCTTCTTACGTCTCCAGCGGCTGAAGGGTGTCGGTGGCCATGAAGAAGGCAACCTCTGCTCCCCATTATTATCTTCTAGAACACGGTGAGGTGAGGTGAGACCTGAGGATGCAGAGCAATGGGCCCCTCACCTGTCTGTGGGTGTCTTTCTGCATCCGTACCCACCCTGCCCGCCCAGATGCAGCAGGTGTTCTGTGACCCCCCAAACCTCAGCCTCAAGGCTTACGACTGTCAAAATCTATGTCCTGACTCACTACACTTCCTACATGTCCACTGCTGGACATCTGGGAGGGTTGAAGGCAGTCTGCGCCTCCCCATGTCCATCCAAGGGTGGCTGCCATGTTGGCACACGGCCTACACGTCCACTACTGGCCAAGCAGCTTCTATCCTGTGGCTTCCTTGCTGGAACCTAGGATGAGATGGCAGCCCTTGTCTGGTCATGCCAGAGGGACAAGAGAAGGTGCGGACCCTCCCTTCAACCCTCCCAGCATCTGCATGGACTCAGGGGCTCCAGGAGGTGGGGAAGGAAGTGCGGCCACCCCCAGGGAGGTGGAGGCAGGAAGGGGACCAAGTGTCTGAGGAGAACAACTGAAAAGGAGGGAAATTCATGTTTGCCTGTGGTTTTAGAGGTCTCAGCCCCCATGACCAGCAGGCACCTGAGGGTGTAAGGGTGTGGCAGAGGAAGCAGGGAAGCAGAGAGAGAGAGGGTGGGAAGTGGCCAGGGACAAGTTGCACCCTTCCAAGGCATGCCCCTGGTGACCTTCTTCCCCAACTAAGCCCAATCTCCTACCATTTCCACCACCTCCAAGAACGCTGTCACATGACTGATTCATTAATGGATAAACTCATTGATGAGGTCAGTGTCCTCATGACCCACTCCTTCCCACAAGCGCCACCTCTGAACACAGCTGAGTGAGAACCAAGCCTTCAGCACAGGAGCCTTTGGGGACTTTCCAACTCCAATCCATAACACTCGGTGTGGGCGATTCTGTGAAATTTGGATTACCTATTTTTTCTTAAGCAAACATGCATGGCTTCTATATCAAGAGAAAAGCCAGTAATGGTTATATCAGAAAGTCAGCACATAATCTGAATCCGTTTCCTATGGGTGCAGAGTAAGTAAGAGTCATCTCTCCAATTCTAGAGCCACACTGAGATGGTGGAATGGAAGGGATGAAATTCACACTGAGAGAGAAAGGAAAGGGAAAATGAAAGAAAGATAGAAGAAGGAAGGAGGAAGGGAGGGAGAAGAAACAGGCAGAAGGGAGGAGGGGAGAAGAAGAGAAGAAAGGGGAAGAGGGAAAGGAAGGAAGGAGAAAGAGAAGGAGAAGAAGATTCAAGTAAGCTCAGATGTATTCTATTTGCAGGTTTTCTGCTCAATTTCTTAACTAAAATATAGCATTCTTCTGAATGATCAGTATAAAATTCAAGTCAATAGCCTCATTCTCTAAAATGACTTCTCACCAAAAATGATGTCCCATTTCTGTCTGATGTTCTCATGGGACCTGCAGCCTGTCCAGCCTCCCCTGAGGCCTCTGAGGTATTGGAGGTCAGGGACTCAGTGATACCCTTAGGTCTCTGAGAGCTGCTCACTCTGCTCCTAGTGGGTGATGGTGGGGAGTTCACCTGTCTCCCTCTTGGCCTTTCCACAGTGTCTGCGTTGATGTAAGTTCTAGCTGTGTCTCACCCTCAAGCATATCTTGCTGTTGTTCAGAAGAAAACCCATCCCAAGCCTCGAACAGACGATTGGAAGGACCTGCTGCTTGGAGAGACTTGGACACCCCATTCCTCAATACCAAGGGAGGCTGCTCTACTTGATTTGGACTGAAACTGAAGGAACAACACAGAGCCAAGCAGGAGCTCCGAGAGAGATCTTTGTGAACCGATATCACTGGGGAAGGAGGGCTCTCCAGCGGTGGGCTCCTCCCTGCTCAGTCTGAGTCAGCGTTTTCTTTGGTTGGGTAATAACCTTGTCTACTGATAAAGTCCAGCCTCGTGACTTGTTGCGCAGGATGATAAGCATCACACAGGAGTGGTGGTGGCTTTCTTCTTCTGAACCCCACACTATTCCTTTAAAAATACCACAGGGGAACAAAGCAGGCACTTGAAAGTTTAGTTGACTTAAGAGACTTAACCACTAATTTAAACAGTATGGATCACTGCTCAGTTTCATGTGAACGGTGGATGTACCCACTTCTGTTGATGGAGAAGCTTGCCCGATGAGCTTCTTGAATCAGCATATTAGCTACTTGGAAACTGCAGGATTCCTTGCCTGAGTCGGCAGTGCAATCCCCTGTGCGTCTGTAAGCATGACCCTGTAATACTGGTGTCACTATTACTCTGTGCTTTCCTCTATGAATACAAGCAGCACACCTGCACAGAGCACCATCTCTCCTCTGCTGTCTGTCATTTTAGCTTCTGCCTCATTTTTCAAGAATGCATATTCCCAAAATTGTTCTCCTATTGGTTGCAAAGGGAAAGACAGGTTTAATAGGGACAGCAGGAAAGAAAGACCAAGAGGATGGGAGAAGAAGATGGGATAGAAAATCAACCACAGAGTGTGCATCATATAATGAATTATTCAGACAATCTCCAAATATTCAGTAAGACTGATTAAAATTGTGAAATATTCTGTTTGAGTTAGCAGTCATCACAATAATGCTGTGTAACAAACAGCCCCAAATTCAGTGACTCAAGGTGTTAATTTGTCATTGTTTGCAGACTGTGGGTCCATTGGGCAGTCCTTCTGGTCTTCTGGGATTGGTTTTGAGATTTTTCTACTCTTGCCTGAGGTCCACTCACAGGCTTGGCAGGGATTGGTCACTGGTTGGCTGATGTGGTCTGACCTCCGCTAGGAAGTCGGCTCTTCTTTCCCAGATCCTTGGTTCAGAGTGGGCTGGACAGGCTTATTTTTATGCTGGAGGCTGAATTCCAGGAGGGAAAGAAGAAGCATTGAAACTTCTTGAGCCACCTGCTAATAAAGAGCAATCGTCATATCCACTTTATCCTATAGACCAAAGCAAGTCACAGGGCCACCATGTACATGGGTTGAAAATTAAATTCCCTGAGAGTCGTTGGTTGAGATTTGCCAGGAGGTGGGGAGGAGCAGGCCCTCCCCTGTCCTTGTTGCCCTGCAGGTGGGCAGTCAGCTTTCAGCAGCCTGAGAGCAAGAGAGCCACAGGCCTCGGAGCAGCTCTGGGTGGACATGGCAACTGATCTCCATTAGCTCAAGAAGATTCAAGCCCCCTCCTGGAACTCAGCCTCCAGGGTATAAATCAGCTTGGTGCAGACCACTCTGCAGCCAGGATCGGGAGAAGCAGAGCTGGCATTTTGGAAGGTTGGCCCTCAACAGACTGGATGTCCCTGGTCATATAACAGAGAGGACAGTGGCGCCCATGATCCATCTACATGTATCCGCCTGGGGCCTCGCTTTGCTGCCGTTGCCTGACCTTCTAACTGCCCTTAAGCTGCGGCCTGCTGATGTTCTGGTTTTTGTCTCTGAGCGATGATCATACTTCCCGAGTCTCCCACTGGAGCCCTGGCTGTCCTGTGGTGTGGGAACTGTGTCCTGCTGAAACAAACTCCAATTCAGAGCCGGCATTTTCTAGGCTGCTCACCCACGGCTGGCACAGCACCTGGCATGGAGTTGTCACTCACTGAAATATTTTAAAATGTTTCCCTTCCTGTAGTAAGAGTACGTCACACAAGATCTGCCTCCTTCACATGTGTCTAAGTCTATAACACACTGTCGTTAATCACAGGTACACTGAGTCGATTCTGAGTGCAATTTAGCTAAGTTTATGAGCATGGAGCTAAACCTGATTTCATGACAAGCCTGAGTGGCCTTTCCCACTGGATTCTGAGTAAATAATTCACATTCTCTCAGGGTGAGAAGGCATTTAAGGTATGTGAACTTTGGAAAGAATATCCCCCGTACAAAAATTGCCCTTCAGGACCTTCAAATGGAAAGTATGGAGCAGCTGGAAGTGAAGATGCGATCAGATCAACATCTTCACTAAATAATGTGATTTTTAATCATGTGAGTACTTTATGTCTTCTCGTATACAACAGATCATGAAAAAGAGGTTGCCATTAAATAAAACAGCACATGACAATGATCAGCAGGCGTAACGGTTCTCTTCGTCACACTTGGTTGGGTGCAGAGTTCTCCATGATGCACTGCAAAGACGCGTGATTGCTGCGACTAGGAGAAAGCACTTACCGGCACTGCCGCTCTGGAACAATTAGGACATTGAATCAAAAGTAGGAATGACTCGCATGGAGCAGGTGCAGCCACCATGCCTAATGAGGTGATTCCTAGTGCTGCTGGCCAATACTCCTGCACAGTTCCTTGAGTGCCCTCTTCTGCAAAGTCCCTTGGGGTGCCTTCTTCTCCTGCAAAGTTCCTTGGAGTGCCCTCCTCTCCTGCAAAATTCCTCAGGAGTCCTCTTCTCCTGCAAAGTCACTTGGAGTGCCCTCTTCTCCTGCAATGTCCCTTGGGTTGTCCTCTTCTCCTGCAAAGGTCTTTGGGGTACCCTCTTCTCCTACAAAGTCCCTTGGGGTGTCCTCTTCTCCTGCAAAATTCCTCAGGTGTCCTCTTCTCCTGCAAAGTCCCTTGGAGTGCCCTCTTCTTCTGCAAGTCTCTTGGGGTGTCCTCTTCTCCTGCAAAGTCCCTTGGGGTGTTCTCTTCTCCTACAAAGTCCCTTGGGGTGTCCTCCTCTCCTGCAAAGTTCCTTAGGTGCCCACTGAGCTGAGGATACCATGTGTCAAGGAGTCTTCTCCTTGATGGGCTGAGCCTCATTTCTGGTGTTCACCTTCACTACACGAGACACACCCTCTCTATACCCAGGACCCTTAACCAGTCATGGAAAATATCTTGCTGGACCAGGTAGCTAAACTGCGAGTACCTTCTGTCTCTCAGCTCCAGGCCCTTTAAGGTAGATCACATGTTGCTCGACTTGCTCATGCTGTTAGAGGGTCCAGAAAACTGAACTTCAGACTGCCAATGAGGAGAGCCCTCCACGGGCTTGGTTCACACCTGTCACATTGCTGGACACTGTGGACCTGCTCCTGGCCCTGCCTTCCCATCCCACCCTGATGGCCCCTGCGTCCCAGCCTCACCTCCACACCTCAGCAGCTCTTCCACGATGGCGCCACATGGGACTCACTTCCAGACTCCCTAAAATGCCGGGCTGTTGCTCGTCTCTACCAGACATTGCTACAAGTGATTCTTAGTACTTTAAGACATCATTTTCATGTTGGATTATAGCTCCAAATTTTACAGCAACTTAAGCTTCACCTAAACTGGGTCTTGTTCATAGTTTCCGTATAAAAAAATCATAAAGGGTAAATATTGTCAGGCACTTATTACACTCCAGGCCTGTGCTGAGGAGCACATGGGCTTGCTCCTGTCTAACCCACACGACAGTCCTGTGAGGAGCGAGCTGCTCTCATTTCACAGCTGAGTGCAGCTGGTGCCTGATCAGGCTGGTCTTTAAATCCTTCTTTTAACTGAGCATGGCATCTTGCTGCTTTTCTCCTTGGCTGGTGATCTCAATGAAATGGGTGGAACATGCTCATGTTAGATCTCCATGACAGAGGATTCTTGCCTTCTCGCCGACAGCCCCCTTCCTCCCTCACTCTTTATAGACACTACCTTTCCAGGCATATAGAAGGTATGTCACATGGGTGCCATGGATGGCAGGAGGGAGAGTTGAGCTGGCCGCCTGATCACACAGTGGTCATCCTAACCCAGTCATCTCGCCTCTTAGGAATCGTCCTCTAGGAACGAGTTAGAGGAAGGCTGCGAAGGTCTGCCTCCTGAGATTCACCCCGACTGCCAGCTCAGACGTTCACATTCCTTTATGGAAGAAATGCACGGTTCAAACTAGTGTCCCTTGGACTAACTCAGGCTTGGTGGGAGGGCAAGGTTCAATCTGCACCTCTCTCTCCCCGTCTCTGCCTCTGTCTCTCTCTCCCACTCCTCCCTCCCTCCCTTCCTCCCCTCCTCTTCCTCTGAAGTGCAGCTGGTGGGCTCTGTGGGTCTCCACCTGGAGCTACAGGCCTAAAACTGTGCAGCCACGGGGAGGCCAGATCTGCATGATGACCAAGATTTAAAATAAGGATTTATGAGCACCCTGTTCTCTCCGCGTTGAAGCCCTCCCTGTGTGTGGCTTCTCAGCCTTTGCAGCAGCTCGTGAGAAGCCCTGGTTGAGGGGAGTGAGCTTGACCATGGATTGTCCTGTTTCCTGCCTGCCTTGGAGAGCTCCTCCCGGCTCTGCAGAGCTCCTTCCTGCGGACAGTTCCTCGTACCAGGTGCTTGATTTTCACATTTGTTTCCAACAACTGGGGCTAAGCATGGCAGGTTTTCCACATGCTCTGTCCCTGGGTGCTTTGATGTCCCTGTGGGTTCTGTGTCCTTCCTCAATGGCATCCTGTGCTGCCGGCATCCACAGACATAGGAAGGTGCAGCTTCGAAGAGCAGCATGCTGGCTTCCAATAAATCCTACAGGAGACCTGTGTGTGTGTGAACAGATGGCCATTTCTTTGATGGAAGCTGGGGGAAGTTCTTGGCTTATGTTGAAGGAGAAATTATCAGAAGTTATGAATCTTCCGAGGCTAAAATCATATTGCAATCTAATGGGCCACTCAGATGTGCAGTCTTTGTGGACTCAAGCAAACAGAACCAAGTGGATCCGAGTCTCTCATTCCCCACTTGATTTTGGAGGCAAACACTTACTAAATGGAATAGCCAGCTGAATTACCCGAACTACAAATAATTTGCTTACCCTTTCTCTCAAAATCCCTGCTGTCCCTTTCCATCTCTGTGTCTGTCTCCATCTCTCTCACATACACTCACAGAGAAAGGTGAATCTGAACACGTTAAATCCATCGGCTGTGAAATCAGTTGAACACAGTAAGACTTACACTGTCAGGTTGGCGACCTCAAGGCCAGATTTTCCGTTCCCTTCACTGTTTCATCTACAGTTCTGACAAAACCTCCCTCCTGGCTCAAACCTCAGCTGGGCTCCTCTCAGAGCTTCTCAACCAGGCCCATGAGAACTGCCAACTCAGCACAGATCCTCTGTCCAGCCCTACCCTGAGACACTTGAGTAAACTCAGGCCCAGTTCCCCTCAGCTCAAGGCCCTGTCCCCAGAAGGGTGACCCCAGGTCTTGAGGTCCTCACAGAGAAGATCAGCACCGCTCAGCTTCCTGCTCCTTCTAGCAGGATCCTGACCACAGGCCCCTGCCTCCCCTTGTCTTGGAGCCTTTTCTTCAGAAAACTCGCTATTGCAAACTCCTCGTCTGCCCCTTTGAAATGAAAATCTTCTCCTAGCCTCCTCCAGTTTTACAACCCAGGAATATCTCTTTCCAGGACCATGGAACAGTCCCTTTAAAGTAATCCTCAGTCTCGGTGAGAGGGGAGAAGCAGATCTGGACAAGTTCCATTTAGCAAACACAGGTGTCCCAAGCCCACCCAACTCCTGCCTAAGCTCCTTGCTGGTTTCGCTTAGTACACCCCAGGATGGAAAAGTCACCTGCCTTTGTCTCAGTGGAACTGAGCTCGGTGCAGACTGCAATCCCTCTCCCCTGCCTCGGCAGTGTGAGTCAAACTAGTCTCACCAGTGGTAACAAGGGCCAGCTTTGCTTGGACGCTCACCACGTAGTCGGAGCTCAGAGGACCCTTGCTAAGTAAGTGAGCACCTGAGTGAATGCTTCCTGGAAGAGATGAGCTGGTTCCTCGGTAAGAACACTGCCAGATGCCAGGTGCATAAGCCAGGCTCAACAGACAGCAGTGAATGAAGGAATGGAGGTGCAGCCCTGGACCCGGGCCTGGGTCTGTCTTTGTCAGGAAGTCTCTGAGCGGCCTTGGGAGCCCATGCTGCTTCCCTGGATTTTGTCTCCAGGCTGAGATAATGGTGCTTTCTCAATGGCCCCTGGTGCCCCTTCCAGCTGTGGCTTTATGGGAGTCAAAGTTCTGCCGCTCTGCTGGTCATGGCTGACTGCAGGTCCACAAGAGAAGCCCCCGAGCTCCAGGGTCCCTGCACAGCAGCCCCTGCTCTGGGGGCTTCCAGGCTCCACCACCCTCTCTGACGTCTCCTCGTCCAGGGCGGAGCGTGGCTGGGGTTCTGCTCGTCCCTGGGACTTTTGAGTTAATGGATTGCTCAGACTTACTTATTTGTCAACCGCACACTTGATGATGAGCTTCATTTGGCTTCCTAGCTTCCCATACGAACACGGGGGGCTCACTAATGACACTGATACACCTGTGGTTTCAAGGGCGCTTCCTTCTGTCCAGCTGAGGAGCACGTGTTCCTTGCCAGTCGTCAGCCAGCAGGGTAACGCTGGAGAAGGATGGTTTGTAGAGAGAGCAGGGGCTGGCCTCATCCTGCAGGGGTCAGTTCTGAAGAGGGACTTCAGAGCTCTGGTGCTGCGGATTCCGCTGCTGTCGAAGTGCTCGCAGGACAGGGGTCAGGAGATCTGTGCAGTCAGACGACACTTAGGAGTGACTCTCAGGTGAGCATGAGTCTGAGACCAGGGCAGAGGTCAGCGGGCTGATTACCAAAGAGAAGGAAAGGTGTGGGCAGCTAACCCCAAGGACCTCGGGGGAGGGGAAGGGTGGCCCTTTCCGACACAAGCAAGGAAGGGCCTTTGGTCAGGTAGACCTGAGAAGAGAGGAAAGCTAAAATCTCTAAGGGGCGAGACACCCCACCCTCAGGCACCAGCTCTGGGCCCCTCCTCTCCAGAAGAGTGTTTCTTTCTCTCTTTATTTGTTCTGTCTCTGAAATAAACTCTACTTTCTGCTCTTGCCTCGGCACTGCTCAGGAGTTTAACCTTCCACATCGGGGAAACAAGGACCAGATCCCGATTTTCAAAATCATCCTGTCATGGAGGTGAGGCCAGAGGCTACTCCTCAGGCCCTGGGTCTCTGTCTTCATGATCCACTAGACGTCTGACCTTGGACAAGTTAACTCACACTTTTGACCTCAGAATTTTCATATAAATATGTGAAATAAAATACTGTATGAGAGGATTCTGGAACACTTGTGTACAATCACCTGTTTCTGGCCCACCATGTCTGATGTCCAATAATATTAGCTCATTTCCCAAATTCTCAACTGTGGAGAAGGGTCACATATATCAGGAACTAAGTTAGAGCTTCTCAGGGATAGAGAAATACTGCTATGTTCAAAGTTTCTATTGCTTATTATGGTAGTATATTTGTTTATTCCTGGGAAAAGGTTGCTAAGTTAATATTAAAATGTGTCAATGCAGACTGAAGGGAATATGCTTTATTCTTTCTTTCCTGAGGTTACAGATCTTGCTTTACAAAATTCAAATCCTCAAGATCTTGGCTCCAGAAGATGCTGGTGAGAGTGCCCAGAATCCCCACCTCTGCAGGCCCTGTGTGAGCTGCAGGGTTGGCAATCCGGTTCTCTCCTGCTGGGACTTTTGAGACGACCATCTTAAAGAGGACTTAGGAAGTGGGAGATCCTTCCGGAAGCGAGAGGAGTGTTTTCTTGCTCCTGATTTCACAGGTAAAACCTCCTGGATGACCGTCCCCAGGTGAAGTCCCTGGGGAGGTGAAGCTTTCCAAAACTCTGTGAAGTTGTATAGTTTGAAATTTTTCTGGAATTGGTTTACTGTGCTTCATGAAAGAGTATCTGTGAGTTAACTGTTTGGAAAATCCCCCTTCTTTTTAAATGAAGGATTCGCATACTCAGAACTGGCATCAAGCATTCGTATTATTTAGATGTATTTTATGCAAATAGTTTTTATGCCTACTTGCCTTATTGAAATGTAGTCCTCATCAATTCTTCTTCCAGGATTTATTTTTTTATTGGTGCTGGGCATTGAGCTCAGGGCACCACCCTGCTTAGCATGTGCTCTGCCACTGGGCTGCACCCCGGCCCCCCTTCTGGTTACTACGTAAAGGCATTTACACGAGTCAATTAGACTCCTCTGCATCTGTTCCCCTCATATAAACAGTTCTCTTATTCAAAATATGAGGCTACAGGGAGAAATGCTTTAATGAGCAAGACAGTTGATGTTGGTCAGGTCAAGGCTGTCCTCAAAGACAGCGGTTCTCTCCAAGATGGTGAATCCCAGGTGATCAAGGTGATGGTGATGATTTTGATGAAGATGGTAATGGTGACATGAATGGTGATAATGATGGTGAGAACAAGTAGGTGACAAGGAGATCAAGGCAGCTTCAAGTGATTTGATATCAAATATCTGTCATGTATCAATCAGGAGAGAACAGCAGGTGCGACTCACGGTTCTGATGACCAGAGCTATCTACCTCACACGGGACCCTGTTGAAGTGCAAATTCTTGGACCCCACGGGAAGACCATAGGAGTGCAGTAGTACCATGTAGTATCCAATGGTGTGATATTTGGGATGCCACTGATCCCAGGAAGAGGGTTTCATTCAACCTTCAGTGTTTCTCATGCAAGTTGAAGGCAGAGAAGCAGTGGCTACGTTGATGTGCCGACCAACCCGTGTGTCAAGTGTCAAAGCTTATTTCTTGGTCACATCATGGAGAGTAATGTGGGTCAGCAATAGGTGTCATTAGGGACCAGGGCTGAGTGAGCGACCTTCGATGGAATCCTGCTGGTGGCCTTGGCAGAAGAAAATAAAAGAGGCAAAGTCTGCCTTGGCTCTCAACCTTCCAGGGACCACCTCTCCTGGTCACTGATAGGACAACTGAGCACTGGAATCTGCAGGCCTGGGCCCCTGGCTGGTGGGGATATGTTCTGAAAATGTGCCGTGGGGCAATTTCCTCTTGGTGGGAATGCCGTAGAGAGAACTTGCACAATCAAACAACCACAGCTTCACTGGGCAATAGAGTCTTCCAGGGAAGCTTCACCTAGGTGGTTGGTCCTTAAACAAAACATGGCTATGTGGTATAAACCTGCACTGCTGCTCTGTCTTCTCCCAGCAACGTCTCCTTTGGCAGACTTATTTTACAAATCCCAATCCCTTTCTCGCTTTCCGCCTCCACTCAAACACTTTTTAGAAAGAGGAAAACAAAGACTCTGTGTCATTTAGTACTTGGATTTGTTCTTTGCATGTCTGGCTCTGACATGCAGAGTTGGGTTTGAGATAAAGCCTGGTGATGCTAATTCCTAACATCAAATTCTGTCTGAGTTAAAACGATGCCCATGTTTGCTCCACTTAAGCGGCTCTTTTATGATCACACCATAACGATAATGAACAGACACTTTGGTTGGCTTTATGCAGTCGGCAATCATATGCTTCGCAAAGAGGTTCCAGAGATTGCCAGCTTTAAGTGATCAAGAGTCTCACTAGATGACCCATCAGAAATAAAGGAAGAAGGACAGATTGAGACCCAGGCAGAAGCTCTTTTTTTATTTTATTACAATTCACATTTTGTCTCCTGTTAAAATGTGACCAATGCTTCCCGTCTTGACTTTGGAGATTCCATGGCACAGCAAGACCAAAGGGCCAGCTCCAGACTCCGGGAGTCCCCAGAGCCACATCAACACATCAGGAGCCTGAGAGCCTTTCAGGACCTTCATGAGAACAGTTCGGGTTTCTGTTTACACACTCAGATTTGGGGAAATGTTCAAAAATAATTTTGCTTTTGGTTCTGACTTGGCTTCTTTTCTGGGCTACCATTTTTCAAAGATGGCAGCCTCCTGGGTCTCAGCCCTCCCAGTTTCCTGATCCTGTACCGAAGGGCTAGAGATCATGTGCTGTCCAGAGACATCTGGTCCTCAAGTCATCTGCACAAGCTGGTGTCACCATCCACCAAGAGCTCCCACCAGAAACTCTGAGGGGCCACCTCTCAATACACATGGATGCATGTTCATTGGCTAGGTACCTGCTTGGGGGGTTGAGCACCTCACCTCCACTCTACCATTGTCTGTAATGCTATTTAGATGATGGATTTCTTTCCATTTTAAAAATTCAACTTTTATTTTTAAATTGACAGATAAAATTGTATTTGTCATGAGCAAGATGTTGATATATGTGTGTGTGTGTGTGTGTGTGTGTGTATAAAGTCATGACTGATGAATATATTCTACATATTCTGGTGAAAACACTCCAGTATGTGTTAGAATATTACCATATGCAGTTATGATCTCTGGTCACAGCTTCGTAATAGGGCTCTTGAACTCGCTCCTCCTGTGTGACCAAAAGTCTGTGACCATTGCCCAACACCCTCCCCTTCTCCATTCCCAGCTTCTTATAGAGAAGGCAAAACTTCAGGAAGGTCCAAGTTCAAGTATCTGGTAAGTAATTATGTGGATTAATTCTCAATGAGGCCCTAAAAATGAATGAGCAACAATTTGGTTCTGTGTTTTCCTATGTGTGGAAGAATTTTAATAATGGAAATGTTAAATGGCTTTGAGTCACATTCAGAAAGTTTTCTTCTTCTCAATTATCTTTTAATTCTTCAAATTATATCAAGGAGAAAAAATCTAATTTGGTGTTGAATGTCTTTACATTCTCAAACATCAGCAAATTAATTTTTTTCCCCTTTCTTTCTTCCTTCCTTCCTTCCCTCCCTCCCTCATTCCTTTCTCTCTCTCTCTCTTTCTTTCTCTCTCTCTCTCTCTCCCCCTCTTTCTTCTTCCTTCCTTCCTTCCTTCCTTTATTCCTTCCTTCCTTCCTTTCTTCCTTCCCTCCTTCCTTCCATGAAGGAAGACTGGTCATTAGTTTGGATACTTGGAACTTGCCCATTGGTCTGTCTGCCATGTTTTCACATGGCTGCTTTCTGTACAGGGAAAGGGGTGCAAGTGTTTCCTTAATGCTAAAGACAATTTCCTCTTAAATAAATTTTTCTTTTTAATAAGTAAATTAAACATATGAACAGTTCAGTTCTGTAGTCCTGGGGTAAAGTGGGGAAGGTGTATGAGGCTGTCTATAACATTTATGTGCATAGAGGGAACAGACAAAACAGATAAAAAGAATAAAGAAGATGAGTAAAGGAGAGATTTCCTTTGCACACCCACCTCACTCCCGCGTGTGAGAACGGAATTGAACGATGCCCTTTGGAGGCTGGGAAAGTCTCCCCCTGCAAAGAACAAACCCACTTGTCAGATGAAAGCACGGGGATACTCAAATGGAGCCTCAAAGGCAAAGGTGACAGGCGTTGTCTCTGCAGAGGCGTCCACACCAGGGACCCTGAGTTCAAAACTTTCCTGGCCATTTCCACGCCTTGGCAAGAGGTGGGACCTCTCTGAGATTCAGTTCCTCCCAATCTGGATCATCACCAGGATTAAAAGAGATGGCAAATACTGGACTCTGCACTTCAGGTTCCGTCTTCCTAAAGATTTTAACAGATAACAGACAGCATCCTTTGGGGATCTTGACACCTGCCTTTATTGGTTTTCTGATCCTAGACACATCACTTAGCATGCCTATAAACGCAGAGATAGATTGATAGCTATTAGATAGGTAGATAGATAGGAAAAAATGTAAGCATAGGTATACATTTTTATGCACAAGTTGGGGTAAATTATATAATCCAAATTTTTAAAAATTTTTAATCCTTTTAAATTAAAAAAAAATTCCAACAACCAAAATTTTGAAGGGATAAGTAGACTAACATACACCATATCCAGGACTTGTGAGTGATCAATAAGTCATAGTTATGGCACTTTTCCAAAATCCGAAAGTAAAGTTGATTTTCAAACTCCTTCCATTTTATGTCTTGACTTTTTAATCTTTGAGAAGCTTCGTCATGGAGCAAATGAAGCTTGTGAGAAGCCTACAGGATCAGCACGTCCTATACCTCTGTCTCATTTATTGGATGAGGACATCTTGACCTGGGATATCACATGTATCGCCAAAGACACAGTTAATCCTACAGAAACATCCCACAAAAAGAAGAAGAGATTGAGATGTTGAGCCACAAACTCTGATTAATATCTCCTTGCATTTAAATCAAATTAGTAATGATAATAACAGGTGCAACTACCTTTTTGATTTCTTACCATGGACCAGCACAATCTGGGGAATGTCAGGTACTGTTCTAAGCAATGGTTCTTTTTCTTTTTTCTTTTCTTTTTTTTTTTTTTTTGCGGTGCTGGGGATCGAACCCCTTATGCTTGCAAGGCAAGCACTCTACCGACTGAGCTATCTCCCCAGCCCCAGGTCTTTTTCTTAAGATGCTCTTTCACAGATAGGCAATCTGAGGAGTAGAGGTGAAATAATGCACGATTTGGGGCAGAGTCAGGACTCTAACCCAGAAGCTGACTCCAGAACTGAAGGTTTTGACTTTTAAGCTGTGTGCTAGCCAGAACCACGTGAACGTGTTCAAGGAAGTTCAGCAAACTCCTCAGTTTCCTAAGATGACGATGTGAAAGTCCTAAATGCATCTTTATTTAGAATGCATCTACATCCATGTTTAAGAATATAAACAGGGGGAGATACGGATGTAGGGTTCTCACTCTCTACCTGCATACCTACGGAGAGTTCTGTCTACCTCCCTGCCGACCTGCATGACCCAGTCTCTTTCATTAAAAACAGAATGTTTATTTCTAGAGAAAACCTTGGCTTTTTTTAACATAGTCATTAAATTGCTTCATTATTCATTTTACTGAAAAAATTCTGTGACATAATTTTGGTTTGTAATGAATAAAATCTTTCCTTAGATCTACTTTATTTCACACTGAACTTTATTATTGGTTTAACTTTAATTGGTGCACTATAGTTACACATAAAGTAGCATTCACTGTGATACGCTCATGCGTGGACCTAAGACCACTTGGTGGTTCATTCTACCCTTCCACCGCTTCCCGTCTTTCCTCTGCACCCTGTTCCACTTCCTCTACTCTGCTTTTCTTCCTCCTACTTTCATGACATCCCCTTCCATTTCTTTAATTCCTTATTACTTTCTGGACTTCACATTTAAGAGAAGACATGTGAGCCATGACTTTTTGAGTCTGGCTTATTTCACCCAGTGTGATATTCTTTAGTTCCATCCATGTTCCATCTTCTGTTATGATCCAGCAAATGCCATGATTTCATTTCTCTTTGTGGCTGAGTAAAACACAATTGTGTGTGTGCACGCACGCGTGTGTGTGTGTGCATGTGTATGTGCGTGTGTGCGTGTGTGTGTGTGTGTGTGTGTGTGATTTCCTTTATTCAATCATCTTCTGAAGGGCAACTAGGCTGGTTTCTTAACTTGACTTTTGTGAATTAAACTGGTATAAACATTGGTACATCATTACGATATACTGATCTGAGTTCTTTTGGATAAATAACAAGGAGCAGGATAGCTGGGTCATAAGGTGGTAACACTCTACTCCTTTCAGGCACCTCCATGATGCTTTCCAAAGTGGTGGTACTAATTTGCAGTCCCACCAACAGTGTGTATGTCTACCTTTTCCCCAACACTCCCACCAACATCTATTGCTACCTGCATTTTTGAGGACTGCCAATCTAACTGGAGTTAGGTGGAATCACAGTGTCATTTTGATTTGTATTTCTCTGATTGCTAGAGTTGTTGTACATTTTTCTTCATGTATTTGTGGACCATTTGTATTTCCTCTTTTGAGAAGAATCTGTTTAGTTCTTTTGTCCATTTATTGATTGGATTTATTTGTTTCTTTGGTGTTGATTTGTTTAAGTTCTTTATATATTCTGATTATTTATCCCCCGTTGGAAGAGCAACTGGCAAAGATCTTCTCGCATTCTGTAGGCTCCCTCTTCATGCTTTTGTTTCCTTTGCTATGCAGAAGCTTTTTAATTTAAAGTCACTCCACTCATTAATTTTTGATTTTATTTCTTGAGTTTTAGGAGTCTTATTGAGGACACCAGTGCCTGTGACAATGTGTTGGAGCGTTTCTTCTAGAGCTGCAGTGTTTCCGCTCTAATTCCGAGGTCTTTGATCCACATTGAGATGATTTTTGTGCAGGGTGAGAGACAGGTATGCAGTTTCATTTTTCTACATATGGTAATTGTTATGGTCACCAATGTGAGACAATGCAAGAATGTTCAGAGGAGAAATGATTGGGTTGTGACAGTCTTAACCCAATCAGGGAATTAATCCCCTGGTAGGGTGTAATTGGGTGGTAACTGAAGTGGTGGTGTGGCTGGAGGAGGTGGGAATTGGGGCATGGCTTTGGAGTACATATTTGTATCTGGCCAGTGGAGCCTGTCTCTCTGCTTTCTGATCACCATGTGAACTGGTTCCCTCTGCCACTCTCTTCTGTTATGATCTTATTCCCGTATCACTTCAAGACCCAAGGAATGGAGCCTACTGTCTATGGATTGAGACTTGTGAAACTGTGAGCCCCTAAATAAATCTTCCTTCCTTTACAGTGGTTCTGTTTAGGTCTTGTAGTCACAGTGGTGAAAAACTGACTATAATAAAATTGGTCCTGAGAAGTAAGGTTGTTACTGACCATGTGGTTCATAAGTTTTTGGACCATTTTGGAATGGGTGAGAGGAATTTTGAGATGTTTAGCTGTGCACACTGGAAATGCTGTAAATTGTTGTAAGCAGAGCTTAATGGCCAATTCAGGTGTGAGCTCAGAAGACCAAAATGCCAATAGGTTCATGGACAGTGAAGACAGGACTTGAGAAGGTATAGAGGAGAAAGAGGACACCATCTATAATTGTACTAGAGGCCATTCATATTATGTTCTGGCTGAGAAGTTGCCTGCATTTTGCCCATGTCCTGAGACTTTCAGTGAGGTTGATTTTAAAAGCAATGGACTTCTTAATCTGGTGGAAGAAGTGTCTTGGCAGCATAGCATTCAGGTGATGGCATAGATGTTGCTGGCAGTTTTTAGCCAAATTTATTGTTATAGTCAGGAGCAGAAAGCAGAGCAGAAATATTTGAAAAACTTGAACTTGAAAGGCAGGAGTAAAACTGGGTCTAAGGAAGTTGCAGTTAAGGACAACACCACCACCAAAGAAATGCTCCAGACTTTGCTCAGAGACAATAAGGAAGATGGCCTGAGGGCATCTCAGGAGTTGGCAAGACCACACCCATCTCAGGCTAAAGGGAGTAACAATAAAAACTCTCTTGAGAAGAGACCAGGGGCACCCTTCTTGCACAAGGGGGCCTAGGAAGTTTTTTCTCAGTCACCCAGACATTCAGAGGCTGCTGCAGCCAGGGGCATGGAAGTTTGGCTACTGCTTGAGAAGCAGCAGACCTTGGCATCCACCATGTGGGACTGGCCAAGTGATGCTGGTTCAGCAGGAATGCAGGATGCTGGAGTTAGGGATTCATAGAGGTTTCCACCAAGATTTCAAAGGAAGGCTTTAGAGGTCAGGCAAGGTGCAGAGCAGGGTCAGAGTCCCTGTGTGCACACCCCCTGAGAAAACTAAATGTGGAGATGGGAGGAGGAAGCCAAAGCAGCAGTGGAGACACCTAAGATTAAGAAATGCCAGGAATGTGGGACAACGTCATCCTATGAAATTTGCAGGAATTTAGCAGAGACAAGTCAACAGAAAGGACTGCAACCAACATGGCCATAGGGACAGAGCTACACAAGCTATTTGGAGAGAACATCATGATGCCATGTGTCCCAGATGCCAACATGGAACTACAGTATTTGTCTGCTCAGATGAATTTCAGTCTTGCTTTGGTCCTATCCCTTCTTTCTATGCCCCTAATTTTGTGAAAGGAAATGTTTACTCTGTAGCATTATCTATTGGAGGCTTGTAAATTACTTTTAATTTTACAGGAGCTCACAGTGTCAGATTGCCTTGAGCCTCAGAGAAGACTTTGGACTTGAACTTTAAGCAATCTTGAAACTGTTGAGACTATGGGAATTCTTAGATATGACAAAATGTATTTTGCATTGTGGGATGGTTGTGAGCTTTTGGGGGCCAGAGTAGAATGTTATGATTTGAATGTGAGGTATCCCTCAAAAACTCATATGTGAGAGAAGGCAAGAAGGTTCGGAGGAGAAACGATTGGTCTGTGACAGTCTTAACCCATCAGTGAATTAATCCCCCAATAGGAATTAACTAAATGGTAACTTAAGGTGGGTAGGTTGTAGCTAGAGATGGTGGGTAGTTGGAAGCTTGGTTTTGGGGTATATATTTTATATCTGGCAGGTAGGGTCTCTCTCTCTACTACCTGATCATAAAGTGAGCTGCTTCCCTCCACCACACTCTTCCACCACGTTGTTCTGCCTTACCTCAAGTCCCGAGTAATGGAGTCAAGTGTGTATGGATTGAGACCTCTGAAACCGTGAACTCCAAAATAAACTTTTCCTTCTCTAAAATTGTTCTTATTAGGTCTTTTAATCACAGAAATAAAAAAGTTTACTGAAACAACTTATTAAAATTGCTATATTTTCCAATGTTTGTTTTTGGTAACTTTTCAAGGATCAGATGACTGTGTAGATATATGCCTTTGTGTCTGTGTCTTCTATCCTATTCCTTTGATCTTCTTGTCTGTTTTGATGCCAGTACCATGCTGTTTTTGTCACTGTTTCTCTGTAGTATAATTTGAGATCAGGTAATATGATGCCACCAGAATCACTTTTATTGCTCAGTATTGCTTTGGCTATTCTAGGTCATTTATTCTTACATGTAGATTTTAGGATTTTTTTTTTCTATTTCTGTGAAGAATGTCACTGACATTTTGATGGACAAGATCAAGAAAAGGTCATCTCCAGAACACATTGTGATTAAAATGGCTAATATAAAGAAGGGTAGAATTTTAAAAGCTTCAAGAGAAAAATGACGGGTCACATTTAGAGGCAAACTGATATGAATCAGAGTTCACCTCTTAATCCAGACTTTAACAGACAGGACTTGGAATACTATATACAAAACTCTGAAAGATAACAATTGTCAAGAAATATTGCTTTAGTGAAAAAGCTATCATTCACAAATGAAGGTGGAATTTAAAAAGCCTTCTATGATACAAATAGACTAAAAAATTTTGTTACTACTAAACTAACTCTGTAGAAAATACTTTAAAGTATTTCATGCAGAGGAAATGGAAGACAAACTTTAAAGAGAGCAAATGAATTAATCTCACTGGAAAAGTAGCTTAGTAAAGGAGTACCATCTGAATAAAACATTAGAAATAAATGAAAATAATAATTGCCCTAAATAACACTGAATATAAATGGTCTCAATTTCCAATTAAAACATATAAACTGGCAGAGAGGATTGCCAACACCAAACCATATGTTCTTTAAAGCATACTTTTCATTCAGGTAAAGATATTTATACGTGGAAGATGAAAGGATGGAAAAAGATATACCTTGCAAATGGACACCAGAAGCAAGCAGGAGTAGCTACTTTCATATCTGACAAAGCAGACTTCAACCCAAACTTAATCAGAAGAGAAAAGGAATGTCATTTCATACTGGTAAAACACTCTAACAAAAAGATATAATAGTTGCAAGTATTTATGCCACAAATGTCAGTGGCATAAACAAGTGCTATAGATTCCAATACAATATTCCTGGGTGATTTCAACACATCTATCTCACTAATAGATAGGTCTTCCCTTTGATCTTGAAAAACTTTTCTTTAATTCCTTAATACCCAGAGCTCCCAAAGAACTACAACCTAGTTACGTACATGCTTGCAGTTTACACAATAATTATAACTCATTGATTTGTGCCAATAGGAATCTATCCACATGCTACCTTCTATGCCTACTCTGTTGACTCTAAAAATCTGAGCCTTCATAAATAAAATAGGCAGTTATCATGACTACATAGTTGCATGATGACTGAACTATGAAATGGAGTCTCAAGTGTATAAACTGCATTTAAGTGCCAGCTTTTCATTTCTAGTGGAGGATAGAGGCAGAGTAGACACACTGGTCTCAATGTCCCAGTCTTTAGGAAGGGTACCTGCTTTCCACTTGCTATAGGCCCCATGGCTCCCGAATGCTCACACATTTGTTCAATTATTCTTTCTGTAGGCATTGAATTCAGGGCAACTTGAGTTTTTGTTATGGCTATAGAATTTCTGTCAAGTGTCCAGGTCAAGTATCCAGTTAGTCTCATCATGCTACTGTGGGAATTTCTCCTTCATCAATGGAGTAAATAGGACTTGATTATAAAAACTTCTTACCCTATATAGTGTTTTAACCCTGACCAATGAAGGGGATTTGGGCTAAATTTTGAAGTAGGAGAGATAATGCAAATTTTATGATCATGTAGAAACCTCAGTCTCAAGCACATGGGCTGGAAAGCATGATCTGTCAAGAGTTGGCACTTGGGCTTGATAAGATCCAAACACAGACTGTGTTGTCAAGAAATCAGGACTAGTAACAGTTCTCTTGTCTGGGTAAAGGAAGTTAAGAGCATATTAGAGAGCTGACTTTAAGCTAGTTTCTCATTCCTTGTATTATGGTAAAGTTTGAATGCAAAGATGATTAGATAATATACCAGATTTATTATTTAGTGGCTCTAAATTATGCACCAGAGGCTAAACTGCTTGATTATGAGATTAGCTACTGAGAAAATTTACTAAATTCAGCAAATTCCCTATCTGTAGCTGCCTTTCATGAATTATAACATTAGTTCTGGTACATAGAGTCTATACCCCTGAAAAGTTAAATATGTTTCGAACACATATTTCACAGTCGTTTGAATGAAAATATCCACCATTATTGTTGGCATAATTCCAGAAGGCAGGAGGCCTTTCCTTATCTGGTCTCTGCAACTCAAGCTAGGATAATTTCAAACAATGACTATCTGAGTGTGTTAGTCACATTTTCATTGCTATGACCAAAATACCTGGCAAGAGTTACTTAGAGGAGGGATAGTTTATTTTGCTTCACAGTTTCAGAGATTCAGTCCATGGTTGGCTGGCTCCATTGCTCTGAACCCAAAGCAACTCAGAATATCATGGTGAAAGGTTGTGAAGTTACTCAACTCATCGTGGCCAGGAGGCAGAGAAAGAGAAGGGGAAGAAACCACAGGACTGATTAACCCTTCCGGGGCATACTCTCAGTGACCAACCTCCTCCAGCCAAGCTCCGGCTACTACAGTTGCCACCTCATTAGTCCATTTAAACTAGGGTGGACTGATGATGAGGTTTCAGCTCTCACAATCCAATCATTTCACCTTGGAACATTCCTGCATTAATACAAGAGATTTGGAAGACACCTCATATCTGAACCATAACACCTGACTGTCAAAATGCCATATCTGTCAATGCACTAGAACACTGTATGTAAGAGACAGTAAGGCAGGTAACGATGTGCAGACCCAAGGTGGAAATGACTTTCTTTCCTCTCCTCTAAAGGAAACCATCAGGAGCAAAGGCAGGGAAAACCACAGGAGTGGATCTACCTAGGTTGATACGGGTTAGACTGAGCAACATAAAGTGAGATCAGAGTTCAGGGTAGGATCTGCTTCCTTGTGTATTTTTTAAGGGTGAAATATATGTGGATTTGCACTGGATAACTCTTGAAGGACATATATGCACAGACACAATGTAGTAAGGATGCTCTGTGAAGAGAGGAGCCGAGGAGATGTTTGGTAAGGCAATTGGTTCTCAATGCATCTGTCTCCTTCATACTCCTTTGCATGGTTTGATTTGTCTTTAATCATGGACAGTATAAATTGTTTTTGATCACATATAAACATTCATCTTTTCTATCTTGTTAACCATTTTTATTCTGAATGCCCCCAAAAGACCATATATCACCATCTTGTTCCAGCTGCCTTTAGGAGGCAGGGCCTGTTGGGAGGAAGTTAGGTCACTGGTGTGCCACTGAAGGGCGTATTGGGACCTTGGCCTCTTTCTCTCCCTGCTGCCAGATGCCATGAGATATACAGCTTTGTTCAGCTCCACCCTCCATGCCTTGATCTTCTGCCCACCATGGTCCCAGAGCACCAGGGCCAAGTGACCATTGACTGAAACCATGAGACCAAACAAACCTTTCATCCCTTCGAGTTGATTATCTCAGGCATTTTGTAACTGTGATGGAAAACTGACTAGAACACCCCCAGCATAGAAAATAATGATAGCAGCGTTTACCTTTTAATTTCTTACTAAGTTTCTTACTCAAAGCCAGACCATACACAATCATATTTTCACTTAGTAGTTATGATCTTCCCCCAAGGAAGATAGGTATTAAACAATCCCAATGGACAGATTGCGGATGGAGGCAGAGAAAGGCTAAGTAATCACCCAGAGCTATGCATACATCATCCAGGACCCTGACCCACCACTTCTGTGTGAAATTCAAGCTAATTTACCACTGGATTCCAAAATCCTTTACATTTCAGACAGGTTCCAGCTATAGTGTCACATGTACACTTCCAAGACTCCTTTGCTCAAATCTGTAATGTTTTAAAGGTTGTATTAAGAAAACTGGGGGGTAAGTTTAGGATAATTTCCAAGAGGAGAGTTTTCATGGGCGATTATGTGCCTTAAGCTCATATCATAATTTAACTTTCCAAAACCATTAATGAAAGAAGAAATTCTTATTCGTTTCTCCAGATTGCTGAAATTATTTCTTAAAACAGTGTTTGTGTTCCAGAGCAGCTCATTCCTGAGGTTTTAATATTGCCACTCCATCTTCCGTCTTTTGACTGAATTGCCTGAAGATAATTTGCATATCATTATAAATAATTACTTGCAAATTTCAGTAGTAAAGCTCAGCTTGGAACTGCGACATCTTTCCCAAATAATAGGTTCAATAAGCAAAATTGCATTCATTGGTCTACTGTGAAGTCGATATTCAATAAGATCTATGTATCCACTTCAGGGAAACAGAAAAATCTCAGTCTCTGGAGCTGGTGTCATGTGCCCGGAGTCACCATTTAGAGCTTGATAATTCTTACTCTAAATTGTCACTAGTAACAGCCGTTGTGATTTTTGCAAAGGAGCACCTGCAAGGAATGTGTAGTGAGGCCACATACAAGCTGTTTTCCCCCCTTATTTTCTAGGATGATTACCTAGCACAGAGGAAAATAATAGGTCTTACAAATAAAATGCAAATTAATTTATTCTTGGTGAAATATAAAATATTCCAGTCATCTGTTCACATGTTTGAGAACAAGAAATATGAAACTATTCATTAATATAGTGATAAATAATTCAATCTTTTGCTTTAGTTCTTTGTCATGGTCAATTAATAGCAGGAGACAGGAGCAAAGGCAGATGTGGGCGGGGCTGTGGCTCAGGGGTAGAGCCCTGGACAGGCAAGGACAAGGTCCTGGGTTCCTTCCCCAGTACCACAGAGCAAACAAACAACAACAGAACAAAAACAAGAGCAAATTGCCCTGCAAATTCTACAGCGCACACCATGCTCAGAAACCAGGCAGCGTCAGAGCTTACTGAGGGCGGCATGTGCCGTGGGTGTCATGGTGTGGATGTGAGGTGGCCCCCAGAAGCTCACGAGTGAGACAGCGCAGGAAGGTTCGGAGGAGAAATGACTGGGCTGTGAGAGTCTCAACCCCATCAGTGAGTTAATCCCCTGATGGGGATTCGCTGAGTGGTAGCTGACGTGGGGGGGTGTGGCTGGAGAACGTGGGAACTGAGGTGTGACTTTGGGTAGACATATTTGCATCTGTGGAGTGGAGACTCTCTCTGCTTCCTGATGATGTGGGCCGCTTCCCTCTGCCAGCTCTTCCGCCATGATGTCCTGCCTCACCTTGAGCCCCCAGGAATGGGGCCGGCTGCTGTGGACTCAGACCTCTGAAACCCTGAGCCCTCAAATAATTTCCTCCTCTAATTGTGCTGGTCAGATCATTTAGTCACAACAGCAGAAAAGCTGACTGAACCAGCGGGTGATGACAGGGGAGGAGAGTCAGAGGGGAGGCCTTGTCGCCTAGCAGGTTTGACCACAGCAGATCTGAGGGCAGAGGAAGGAAGCAAGGTAGGCGGGTCCCAGACTGCAGTGCACCTCGGAGAAAGCACCAGCCTGGAACTCCGGGGCGCACGGGGCAGAGCCGCGCCTCCCTGGGGTGGAATGGCCAGTTCCGGTCTCCGGTTCTGCTCAAAGTGCTGCAGGTGAAGTTTGCAGCCCTCGGCGACTCTTGCACAACACGCTCTGAAGCCCAGATTGTGGGGTTCCTTTGCAGCCACGCCTTCCTTTTTAAATAATCTAAAATCATTCTGGATTACATAATAGGCTGGGTTTTAGAAGAAAAGGAGAAAATGTTCATAAAACGAAGCAGAAGACGGTTGAAATTGCCCAAACTCTATCGCTGAAAAGCAGAATGTCTGAATATTCCAATCCCATTTTCTGTGAAAATATAAACCTTTGCGTCTCATCACAGGTTTGAATGGTTACAGCCACGTTGCCTGAACTGGTTAAGTAATTTGGATTCCAAGATAATGTCACATACAAAGGTATAAAATTAACCATGAGAAAATCAAAAGGCAGATTTTGTGTCTCTTCTTTATTACATGAGTTCTGAACCCAAATTTATAGCAGGGACACAGATTTTCCCCCTTTATTACATGAGTTCTGAACCCAAATTTATAGCAGGGACACAGATTTTCCCCACCGTGCTCCACACGGTGAGTTGATATTCCAGGTGCCTGAGCCCTCCTGCACCCCAGCCGAGCCATTTCCCTCCTTCTCAGCTTTACAAGCCTCTGTGAAATCCTTCACAGCCCAAACCAACACATAAACACGTTGGCTCCATCGAAATCAATAATCCATTAATTCAATGAATTATTTGGTCCTGTAAATTTGAGAGATGCTGTGTCATTCTGAACAGTTCCCGCTGGAAGCCTTCAGACCCTGACTTGTAGCCAGGTCGGGTCCCCTCTGGTTGCTCACGTGGTCACTGGTGCTTGGGCCACATTTTAGTAAAAGCCTAAGCAAGTAAGACAGTCAGACACTTTCTCTCAAAAAAATTAATTCACTGCACAGAGCAATTTGTTTTCCTTGGAAACAGGTAAGCAGGTGCTGAATGAACGTTTTACCAATTAAATCATGAAGCTGATTCTGCAGTGTCCACCTTGCTTCCTTAAGGGTATCTTTTTAAGAAAAACGCTGATGTATGATTATTTATACGGCCTGGTTTTTCTACTTTCATCCTCTGTCATGAACATTTTAATGAGAAATGTACCCTGTTCTCACTGTCTACTGAAAACCTAATGAGCAAAAAACATGAGTGCATTTAACACACACACACACACACACACACACACTCACTCACAGTGTGGACCAAGTGTCCTCTGCTGGGTTTTGTGCTATCATTACAATCAAAATTCCTTCTGAAAAGAAAACATTATGAAATTAAAAACTCAAGAATAAAGCAAAATGAGGGGAGAGAATATCTGGTGTGAAAGTCAAACCAAATGAGATGTGAAAACAGCAATATTATTCTTTCTTTCCAGTAGCTAAGGTTTTCCTTTGTTCCCATTCTTCTTACTTGCAGAGATGCACAGAAGTATCCTGGGCCCTGAGTTGGGGTTTGTAAATGATGTGTGAGGATTTCAGGAAAGAGTGGGTTATCGCTGAGGAGTGCAAGGTGGTTTTAACATAACAATCAATCAATCAAATCTCCTGTAATAACAGATAAGAACAGTGAGGTCATCTCCATAGATGCAAATGGAAACATTTCTCACAATTTGTTATTGCTTCCTAAGGTAAAGTCTCAGCAAATCAAGAATCAATGTTTACTACATCAACCTGCTGAGAGATTTTTACAGAATTCCCACAGTTGACAGTATACGTGACCGCAAAACTACCTCCTCATCCCCAGGACTGAGAACACTAGAATTCCTACCAGCAGCTCTTTTTAGGACTGTACCTGAACTTCTAGGCAGTGCAATAAAGCAAGACAAATAAATAAAGAACATCGAAGTTGGAAAGAAAGAGGTAAACCTGTCTATTTGGCCAGATAATATGATCCTTTATGTGGGAGACCTTAAGCATTTTCTAAATGCTGCTAGAGTTAAAAATGAGTTTAGCAAGATTGCAAGATACAAGATCAGAGTGCAAAAATCACCTGAATTTCTATGCACATATCATGAGCAATTGTAAAATTGAGAATGCAATGCAATTTACAGAAACAGTAAAATATTAAATATCATGGGATAAATTTATCAAAAGAGAGACAAGTCCTTACACTGAAATATCAAGACCATGATATAATTATGGAAAGAAGACATAAAAAATAGGCACATATAATTTGCTCATTCACTGAAAATTTGATTGCTCTGGTGGGTGAATTATCTCTTCAATAATAATAATAATAATAATAATAATAATAATAATAATAACCTGCCCCAGTTAATAATTAATGGTAAGTTAATAATTCATTAAAATTGACAATCTCATTTTAAAAAATAGATTATTTTATAAACCAGAAAGCTACAGGGTGGAGTGTGAAATGCAGGAGCGGTCTTGTGCATGTCTGGGGGAGAGTTGACTCAGTTCTCCCTGACTGGACTCAGAGTTTCATGAGCTCAGGTGACCAACTGTTCACGCACAGATGTCAGGTGTTAGAATGATGCTGCAGAGTGAATGGTTAATGAATGGATCTGAAAATAAAATTGGATGGGTTACACGAACTGGTTAATACTTTTTATTTATTCGTGGATTCAACAAGAGTTCTATTAGTCTGTGACAAGAACCTTGCTCTGATCACCGGCTGTCTACCTCTGAAGATGTGGGAAGGGGACACTTCTTCACTCCTGGGAATGGGGCTTGTTGAGGCAGTGATGTGGGACAGGAAGTTAAGCATGTGACTACTCCGCTCTCCACCCTCATCCCTACGCCAGACTGCATTCCCCAGTGAATCCAGAGGACCAGTGACCCTTACCACTCAGACCAATAAATGGTGGACTGTTGCATGACTGCAGAATAGTTCCTTTCTGCTTTAAGCTCCAGATGGGCACCATTTTTTCTCTGTTGACACAGATAATGCCAACATTCAGAGTGTTGGGGGCAGACAGTCTCTGGCTTTGCTGCTCAGCCCTGTTCTCTTGTCTTGGAAGCCACCATAGACAATGTGTGAACCCCTGGGAATGGTCATGTTCTGGAAAGGCTTGCCTTTTGTAAACTGTCCATAGATTTGGTTGGCCTCTGGGGCTTGCGTGTGCCATCTCTTTAAAACACTGAGTGTTGGGTTGTGGTCACAACACAGCCTTGCCCACCTAACCCAAACAACTTCTACCTTCTTGTGGTCACAGGGGTTAATGAATGTGGTGGTCTCTGACCTCAAGAAATGACATCTAGTAAGAATGGTGCTGAGCACCCAAGCACAGGAGCAAGGTGATTGACATAACTGATGGCTGTCTCCATAGCATCACGGAGTTTGAATAGTCTGCTCATTTCTTTTTAACTAGTATCACTATTTTTCCTCCTCCAGTGTAACATGCCTCATCCATGATGGGTAGAGCTTTTTCACCTTTCCATACTTTTCTTTCTTACATTTTCCTCATCCACCAGCAAGAGTGACTCTCTGAGACCTCCAGGTTCTGCCACCAAATAGCCCAGATGCTCCTGCTTCAGAACACTGTGTTGTCCTGATAGTTACCTCTTTCTTCACAGAAAGGAATCAGCTACATAAAAGATGTATTTTATTACTTTATTTTCTTTGGCAAGGAGCATTCTAAATCACCACTGAGTTTTGAAGCAACAGGGAACCACCCAGGGTGCCAGCTGTCACGCACACATATCACCCTTTGTGTTGCATTTCAAAACATCTCCCCCAAAACCACTGCAAATGGTACTACTGTTTTTATCTTCGTGGTGACATTTGGTACAAGAACTATTATTCCCTGGAATTTTCAGTATCTTCCAAATTTTGTTTAATAAGCATGCATTACATTTGTCCTAAAATGAATTTATTTGAAGGAGAATACATTACCACTGTTATTCTTCATAAGCCTCCTAATTATCGGGCAGAGATTACACATTTCACGCCAGGTTGCACACAACCAGAGCAGCAGGTCTCTGTAGAATTCTCTGGAACTGAGATGGCAGGTTAGGTTTAGCTTCTGCCCACTGTTTCCACATATATGGTGTTTGTCTCTGGGAATGTGGGAAGAGGGACTCATAGGACAAAGCCTTGCCTCAGAAAGTGACAGGATTGATTAGCAACGTCTGCTGCAGATTTAGGACAGGTAAAATATGGAGCACCTAGCCAGTCTGCAACTGATCCCAACGGCAGCACCATGATCAGTCGATCATGATTAATCATCTCTACTGGTGCTAATAAGAGGGAAACCAAATCATTCTTGTTTCACAGAAAAGCTCCAGGCTGGCGGTGTGGCCAGCAAGGAGACTCTCCTTCTGCCAGAACATTCTCAGCATCCTGAGTCTAATGCATGATGATGCTCAATGCCACCCACATCACCAGACACCAGGGCGGCTACCTACCACCCACCCACCGAAGGGTGAACTTTGAAGAAGTGCATAACTTATTTCTTATTTGTTCTGTATAAATAACACTAAAGGCAATATTAAAAATTCAACTGCACATTTATTCATATATGCAAATCATGTTTCCAGAAAATAAATTGGGAAATTAAACTCATCAGCTCAACCTCAAGCTAAAAATTACATGATTAATCCTTACTTTGTTTTCCTTTAAGCAACATACAGACTATCAAAAATTTGAATCTGATAGGCTACTAAGTGAATTGCTTAAGGAAAGCAATACATTTACTTTTACATTTTTTGTTACTTTTGCATAATAGATAAGCAATTCCGTTACCTTGTTACAGGTGCTTTTATATAGAGTAATTTATTTTTTTCCATGCACATGATGTTTTATCATTGTTTGAAATGATCTTTTTGTAACATCACTAGCCTATAATTGATGTATAATAAACTGTGCATGTTTAAAGTGTATAATTTGATAAGACTTGACATGTTTATGCCCAGGAAAGCAATTCTGCCATAAGGATAATGCACACGTCTCTGCTTCCGCTAAGGTTTCATCCTGTCTTGCCCTGGGCAACCACACAATGCCTCCCGGTTGCTACAGATTCATTTCTGCCATTGTTTGGTACAAATGGGATGGTGTAATCAGTAGCCATTTGGCTTCCATCCTACTGTGTGATCATTCGATGTCCCTTCATACTGCCAATGTTGCGCAGTCCATTCCTGTCCTCCAAGTAGATGTGCTACACTGTGTGTGTGTGTGTGTGTGTGTGTGTGTGTGTGTGTGTGTTCACCTGCGGAGGCATATTTGGGCTGCTGGGTTTTGGCCCCTGGGAAACCACTATAAGCATCACCTACACCTTGCTGTGTGGATCTGCCCATCCATATCCCCTGGGTAAGTTCCTTGGTGTGATGGTTGAGTTGGAGAACAGGTATGTCTTTAACTTCCTAAGGAACGACCCAACTGTTCCAAAGTGTAATAGGGAATGTGTGCTTCCTGCATTTCCATTGGTGATGTATGCTTTGCATTCTTGCCATCAATGGGCAGGGTCATCTTCCTAATCTGGGTGTTCTCAAAGGAGCGTGGTGGCATCTCATTGCAATTTTAATTTGCATTTTACCAGAGGGTAATAATGTTTCATATCTTTGCAGACATTTATACTAAATATTCTCTTTATTATTAGTTTGTTTGATTTAATATTATTTGGCAGAAATTTCATATATTCTGGACTGAATTGTCAAATGCATACATAATCCACAAACATTTGCACCCATCTGCCGTTTATCAACAATTTTTAACTCAATGTATTATGTTTAAATCTATTAAATGTATTATGTTGAAAGATGGATCATCTTTAAACACTGTAGCAAATGAACCTTTGACTTCACTAAGGTCACAACACTTTCTTCAAGGAGCTTCATATGTATAGGATGAATTTTAATTAGTTTTATGTGTGGCGACTGAAGGGACAGTCTGTTTTAGTACGTGTGTAAGTACTGAATTGCAAATCTTCTCAGCTTCCCTGTGATCTTTCTTTCTGGAACCCCCTTCCTGCCACCATGATGAGAGGCACGCAGAGCTCCTCTCTGGGCCTTGCAGCCTGGCTCTGCTCTTTGGGGGGCTTTGCCATCAAGGCAAGGCTTCGCTGCTTCTCCTGTCTCGGTCATCCATTGGCCCAAACTGTCCGACACCCAATCTCAGACACTTTTGCTTCATATACTTTTCTATTTATCTGAAACGTAAACTCAGACTCTGCTATTTCATATGGTCAGCCACAGAAATTTTTGTTTTATTCAAAGTCTATTTTAAGATACATTTCCTATTAAGTACACAAAATCTATTCAAATTCCAAAAATCAATAGGTGGCATGCTATTGAGTGACCACAGTACTCCACATTCCTGACCTAAAGTTCGAACAGAGTCATTGCTGTCCTCTTTACACAGGGTGATCTTTCCTGCCAATCCATCCATCCTTAGCACCAGTACCTGAAAATTAATTCATTTATACTGGAAAAAGCATCTGGGGTTCAGCTTGAGAATTAAGTTTCCCAAATTAGTTTCACATCAGCTGCATTCATTCTTTCAGTAAGTGGTTTTCTTGTATGGGATTATAAATATGCACATTCTCATTTATAGACTCACATGTTATAGGCAGCTAAGGTTGCCTGAATGTATGCATAAATGGGCAGCATTTGCATAGCAATTTAGAAATATTTACCTTTCAAGCATTCTCCATTCTATCATCCTGTTTTATGTTTGATATAGACAGATTCATTGGCAAGGATTTTATGATTTGCAACACCATGTAACCAATTTGTAGATATCCTCTATCTTTTTTATAAAATAAGCCAAACATGTTGTTCCAATTGATCCATCTTTCCTCTTATTCGATGCTTAAGGGGATTTTTTGAAACACTATACTAGAGTATCAATTACAGAGAGAAATGAGGAAACTAAAAATATGTGTGTGTGAGCATATGCATATTCCAATCTGTAGCAGGTTTATTTTTTTAACTTTTTAATAATGTTGCTTTAAACTAGCTGCTGTGTTTACTGGCAAATGCTAATTCAAGTAGAGGCTTTTGAAGTTAACTTGAAAGAAAAACCTGGAACTATTACTGTGGAGGAGTCACAGCCTTCTCTTGTTTTTTCCTGGAGTTATTCTACTTTTTTCCTTTTCTTCTCTCTCAGAATAATGCAACATATGGACCTGTTTTAAATGTTCCGTAAAAACATGCTGTTCACCGTTAATACTTTTGAAATCATTAGCCCCAAGATTTGACTGAGTGACATTTTAAGAAGAACACTGTTCTTTACAAATAAGAGTGCACTTTTTTTTTTGCTTCAGTAGAAATATAACTGCCTTATTACTAATTTTCCCACCCCAATTGCTGTGGATATGCAAAGTGCAATAAGCAGGAGGGCAGGGGATAAATGGGAAGGAGGTGGAGAAGGAAATGAACCTGCAGCCACCATCTAATATCAGTTATGAGACAGGCACGCATGTAAACTGAGTTGTTACTTATATCAGCTATTTTAACCCTAATTAATATTCCTATCGGGGTCCTTCCAAGGTTCACCGAGTTCCATGCATGATGGCAAATCCATTCCTACCCTCACCTGCTCTGTTGCAAGCAGTGGGCTTTGCACTTTGATGAGGTTATTGTGTCAGCCAGTGTGAAGGATGTGGTGGATCTTATCATGACCCTCATTTATGTTTCCTCGCTGATGAGGGGCAGGGCCGGGACTTCTTACAAAGCTCTGGCTCTTCCCCAACTACATGACATGGCCTCTGCAGAGGAGGTTGCCATGTATTTGGCAGTGATCATAACACTCAATAAAAATTAGCTTAAAATAGCATTATCTTGGAATCAACACTAAGCCAAAGAATGGATGTCACCAAGCCCAGGAGAGCTGGGACAATTATTAAAATGGAAGCAAGAAAGGGTGACATTCTACTAATTATCAAGATGTATTATTTTTCTCTAGCAATTATGACTCTGGTATGGGTTCAAAGCCAAATTGACCAATAGAGCGATCTGACTGCCCGTATACTCTGATGCTAACTGGTTGTGATGGAGTTTGCAATGGGGTTTAACTGGAAAATGGTAGCAATATAACAAATAGGCTACTTTCTGGAGTTAAAATTGTTACTGTCAGATTCCTGCCTCATGCCATACAGGGACTGTGATGTGAAAAACTCTCTGAGTGTATGTTCCGTATGTGACGACCTTCTATGTCAATCTCTTCTCAATAAAGTGATTTAAATAAAGGAAATTAGTTATGTACATAGTAAAAGCTATGCACACATCTTTGCAGAATCATCTGTGAAATGAGATGCTGGATCCTTGTGGAAAAATTAATTACTCTGGCTTCAGAATTTGTTCTGTATAGAAATGAAGCCTTTTTCTTAGGAACTTATACACTGTCTAATTTTTAGTCTCAGTCATTTAAATACTGAAAAAAATTATTTAGAAAATAAATGAAATTCAAAAAGGCTCTCAAAGAGCTGAATGATTTAATTCACTATAATGAAGGAATAATGTCAAGGTCACAGGCCTGGGTCAACAACTAGGATGCTACAGAACCTGGAGAAGAGACTCGAGCCACTGCAGCTGGAAGGCGGTGGGTGTGCATTCAGAGTCTCAGGTGGAGAGTGACATTCGGAAGCCATGTTGAGGAGCAAGACATGGGACCTGCTTGCTGATATCTCCAAGCTCATGAGCAGAAGAATGTGGGTGACAATTAAGTGTTTCTTTGGGGGGCAGGTACCCCTGATGAGGAACAGCAAGGCAGGTGAAGGGGGCATGGCAGAGAGGAACGCAACCGCAAAGTTCCTGGGGTGCCCCAGTAAGAGTGAAGAACCTGTCATCACAGAATCTGCAAATGCAGCTCTGCCCTGTTTCATCTGTAAAACAGACAGCAAGGGTTAAATCCTATCTGAAAACCAAATCTGGCATTAAATGTTCCTCATTCTGACAAGAGTTGATTTATTTCAGGGAGGCATCGACTTTAATAAGACTCTATCGATGTCAAGGAGAGTAAATGTAGAGACAGATGTATATACAAGGATATGTGTGATTACATTCAGTGTATTTCCCCCAAACAAAGACAACAAAAGACAAACTAAACAAAAGTCATATCATCCCAATAATCTAGAAATGACGTCTGTTTCCAAGAACAGGGGCCACCTATCTACTGTCTTCGAAATCCACGCCAGGCCCTCCGATTGGAAGGCAGCTATGCCCCTGACTCTACCACCAGTCTGCACCTTCAGGAGAGGCCTGGCTCACCCAGGACTCAGGAAAGAGGCCTGCTGGTGCCATGCCCTGGCCCTGCCCAAACCCCAGGGTCAGGCGCTCCCTGCAACCCAGGGCTTCTGCACACCACCCACGCAAGGGGTCCCAGGTGCCGGACATCACTGTCCTTCACCTCCTTGTCCACACCCCCACCTAATATCATGAACCACTCTTGGCCTTCTTTTAATCTCAGAAAGTCCGCTTGCCTGGGCAGTCATGGCGCACACTGGGGTCATTGCTGTTCTGACAAAGAAATGTCTAGACAGCCTCAGGACCAATTGACTTCCTTTCAATTCTTTCTTTCAAATTTCCCTACCCTCGCCAACCCCAGTTTGTTTCTGTAATTCTCTAGCAACCCCCTTAACTGACATATCGACTGGTCTCCAAGAGGTAAAGTGATCCAAACTCTGGCTTCTCCAGTCCTGCTGCTGGGCCCATGATTCTGACCATCCCAAGTGAAGTCCAAGGAGATGCAGGAGCCAATGAAGATGCCTTAAGAGACGCAGGCGGCCAAGGGGTAAGTGCCCATGTTGGTGTGTATTATCCGTGGGGCCGAGAGCTGGAGGTAGGCAGAGAGACAGAGCGTGATGGAGTCAGAGGTAGGGAGGGAAGAAGAGGGGGGAAGGGGCAGGTCCCTGGCACTTCTGAGGAACAGCGGGGAGGTCTAGAGCAGAGGCCTGGGGCGGAAGGCACCTTGGAAGGATCCCATGCTTCCTGCGGTTGAGGATGCCCAGCGCCGTCTCAGCCTTAGCAGACTGGACCGGGCCCTCGGTGCTTCCCCTTGGCCATCCTCAGGTCATTGTCCATGACCGAGCCTAGCTGCCTTGTCGTTCTTTCCTCTGACACAGGAGCACCCCATGGCACCCAGGCTTCTGTGTGTGCCTTGCTTTCCTGAGTAGCTCTGAGGTTCAGAGAGCCTTCCAGGCTTCACCTGTGGATGTCACTGATACTTAAAATGGAGCCAGTTAAGTGACACGTTCCATCCCCAGCCTCCTGTCTGGATGTAGCCTCATCTTCCCCAGCCTGACCGCGGAGCCTCCGGGGTGAGCTGGCTCCCTGCACCTCTCTGCCTTACCCCAGGCTGCCGTTCAGCACCCACTTCCCACAGGAGCCTCCCCTCTCCAGCGCATAGGTGGAGACCAGCCTCAGACCCAGTTGGCCACGGCTGGGTGCCAGCCTTCCGGGGACCTGGGATACCACGGGTTGCACAGCGCAGTTTTCATCGATCACCAAGAGAAGCACAGACTGTGAGGAAACATCCAGTCGGGTCTTCTGAGAGGATGTTTCTGGTTGACCTCAGGCCCTGTCGTCTGTCATTGTTGAATTCCGCATGCAAACTGGGATCCAGAGCCAAATTGCTCAGAACGGTGAAGAGGAAATGGTGACCTTGGACCACAGATGGCTCTTCCTCCTCCTAAGGGATTGTTATATTTTTAAAATATTGACTTTAAAAACTGCCAGATCATTACCCAGACCAGAGCACTCTTGTATCTTGATAGAACTCACTGTGGGACCTAGACACCTCTTTCCTCAGAAAGTTCCAAATGAGACCGTATTCAGAGGGGTCTTGGAAGGCTTCAATGAACCTGCTGTCCTCACTGTGGTCTAAACCAGTTTCTCTAGAATAAACACAATAGTAATGTGCTCCTTCTAGCCCTGTGTTGGGAACGCCATAAAAGCAATATGTTATTTACTTTTCAAGTTTTCATAATTCCCAGATAGCAGTGCCTTGAACCATTTCTGTTATTAAATAGATCAAAGATGCAATGCTTAATTTAAAAACTGTCACTCACGTGAATTTTAATTATGTGTAAATTGAAACAAAATGGAAAACTGCTTTTTCCTCCCAAGGCAATAATTCTTGACATTAGCAAAATCTCTCCAATGCTGAACTACTTCAAAAGTCCCAAGTCAAAGGCTCTTCTGGAATGCTGGTCTCGATCTGGCCCCAGGATCCTGCTCGTGGAGAACAGCGTCCTGCTGGCAGCTGCCCACCCCACCTGGGACCTGCTCACCCCCTGATTTTCTTCCTGCCAAGTGCCCTCCTCCTCCTGCTGTGTGCACGTGGGCTCTGCAGGCCCTCGCCCCCGTGGGCGCACATGGGCTCTGCAGGTCCTCTCCCCAGTGGGCCCTCTCCCCCTGGGCGCACGCGGGCTCTGCGGGCCCTCGCCCCTGTGGATGTGCTCCCAGCCCTCCTCCTCCTCCCCAACCACAGGAACCACATTCCCCAATCCTTGCCTCTGAGTAGTGCCCAGGACAGCCTGACAGGAGACGGAAGGACAGAGGGGGCAGTACCCAGGGTGTTCCCTCTTCCCCTCTGCCATGGCACTGTCTCAATGGTGGCCAAGTATCCTCTGTGGGACCATCTCCTCCTGGGTAGGTTCCAGATTTCCTCCCAAGTCCCAGTCTCTCGGCTTTCATAACATCACCTCCTCCCACCTCTAACTGGGTGAAGGCAGCACCCATGGGTTGTCCATCTCTGGGTAGCTCTTCAGGTCTTCCATCAACCCTGGGGCCAGTACCCTGAATTAAACTCCCTCTGTTGAAATACCTGTGCTTCCCCTTTCCTCACTAAGGCAGGATGAGACGAATTCACCACCATGACAAATCATTGAACATCTTTTCTCGCCAACAATGAGCAAATCCCTTGTCCTGTGACAAGACACCAGTCACTGAGGGCTTGTGTCCTGGGTGGCCACACCACAGCTGGACTTGTCCTCATCGTTCCTCATCTGGGTCTTCTTTCCCTGCAGGCTGGCACCCACCATGGCAGCCCATCGTGAGGACCCAGTTGCTTCCTGACTCTCACGCCCGCGAGGCAGCTGCTGACACAGCACCTGCCCTGTAGGCTTCTTCAGGAGGGGCTCTGGTCCCAGGCTCTGTGTGCCCGCCACCTCCAGGGAGAACTTCAGCGTCTTACTGCCTGGTGGGTGTCGGGAGAGCATCCACGCCCTGCCCTTCCTTGCTCGGGGAAGCCTCAGCCGCTCCTGCTGCCTCCAGGCTTCCCCGCGCTGCCCTGCCCCTGGGCTCCGCCACTTCCTGTCTTTTGCACACGCTTGCTCCTCAGCATTGGAGTGACGGCACAGCGACCCGCTTTGAGGTTGGGAATAGGGGATCACTGCCTCTCTTGGTTTGTTGAGCCCATAAACATTGGAGAGCTGGTCACACCCAGGGGCCCACTGGTGACAACCACGAGACCCCACAGGGCACGTGCTGGTGGGCTTCGATTGCCCTGCCCTACAGCTGTCTCCACACCGTTGACTTTTAACATGGCATTGTCGAGGTGTGATCAACACCCCGCGGCCCTCGTGTCCAGTGCGCAGGGTCGCAGGTCTGCTGTCCATCTGCAGACGGGCAACCCACCCCTCCAGTTGTGAGCATTTCATCTTCTCCCAAAGCAGCCCGGCAGCCTCAGTGACTGCTGTCCACTCCCCACACGCCACGGCCCTGGGAGCCCTTCATCTGCTTTCCATACCCATCGTCTGACTTCTGGATATTTCCTATCAATGAGACTTTACAGCATGTGCCCTGCCGATTGTCCTGGTGCACTGGCGTTCTCCGATGGAGACTCCAGCGGCCTCTGTGTTGGCATTTCATGGCCTCTTCTTCCTTCCACAGACCACTGGACCTAAGACCTCCCTCCTGTCCCTCCCCTGACTCCCCATCTCTTTTCCCCAGTGGCATCTCCCCCCGAACATCTCTTATAGATCTCACCTCCTCTGGGTTCTTGCTCTTGGAAGACCCAGAGAGCACCAGTGCTGATCTGGGGAAGAAATATTAAATAGGGTCAAAGCCACTGGCCACTCTCCCCAAACTCCCCAAACCCTCTCTCTCCACTTAGATCTGCCACTTTTCTAAATCTGGTTAATCATTATCAGTGGCTCCCTAATGTGGAGCTTTAGGTGATCTGCCGCAGGATAACTTAGCATGCCGTCTACAACTCAAAGAGAGCGCCCCCAGGAGGCTCAGCTGCGTTTAGACTCAGACTAACCAGCCCTAATGGTATCATTAAGGGAAGACTTAATCTATTCCATTATATTTTACATCACTTAGCCCCGTAAATCCCCTGCCACCAGCAGCACTGATATTAAACAGACTTCACATGTAACTGATCAATATTAAATTGCTCAAACGTTTATTCTAACCTTGGAAACAGGCCTTGTAACTGCTTTTACCCAGCCCTCCTGCAAATAATCCATCTTTTGTAATCACCATTGATTGCAAGTGTGACAAAGAATTTAATTCTGTCAAATGATGACATTTGCCAAATGCACAAAAAATGAATTTCCCTCTAATTACTGGTTTTGATAATACTGAGTTTTTTTCTCTGCTCTCCAGTGGTAGAACATTGCCAGCAGTACTTTAATCAGATCGAAGAATTATAGATATTAAAGAGACGTGAATAGGGTTCAGAGAAACAACTAGGATGTGTCCTGGATCCACAGAGAGCTACAAGTTGGATTTACATTGCTTATTTCAGCAAAGAAATATTAATTCTATATCTTTGACCGTGGTTTCAGGCAATAACATTTCAGTGAACGATTTAACTTTAGTTTCAATCCTGGAAAGCGAAGTGGAAATTCTGGGCATGTGAAGTTTTTATACTCTGAGCATTTTTTGGTGCATCTTTGGAATTAATGGACCGTGGTGACTTCTGGTCTTTCCTTGCTTAGGCTATATCCTAGCCTGGGGTAACAGGGCACTTTCAGAACTGGTGGAGATTATAGCTTTATCCGCTAGGGGGCACTGCCCTTCTTTGAATTGATGTGTAAACATCCAAAATATTTAAGTCTTCTACCAGCTCAAAAGAAAACATTCATTTATCCCTCAGAGAATGTCGGAAGGCTTTCCTTTGGAAAACATTTGAAAATAAAGCCAATATTCCCCTTTAGAAAACAATGCGGACCGCTAGGATATTTTCTTCCAAGAAACATCATTTTTCAGTAATTGAGAGACAGAAAAGGCTTTATTTGGCAATATCTGAATCAAACAACTAAAGTTTTAAAATGCTTTTTCACATTGGGAAGCCATCAGATACTTTACTGGGCCACTCAGACCTAGGAAAGAAGATCCTTTTAAACACACACAGGCACCCCCAGAGTTGAACAGCGAAGGCTTCAAGACTCTCCCCGTTGCATCCCGAATGCTGGTTTAAATTGTGGCTGCCCTGCTGGGAGCTCCCCTGGAAAGGGCAGCAGTGCCATCACAGAGGTGGCCTCTCTAATTAAAATGGAGCTCACATATATGAGGGCCGGGGTCTCTGAGTGCTGCATCCGGGAACAGGTTCTTGGCACGTGCGGCTGACCCCGACAGACACAGGGACTGAGCGGCTCCCACTTGAGCTGTCCCAGCAGTGGTCTCCTGGGAGCCACCTGCTGACCGTCCCCCAGCCTCGTCCTGTGCCCTTTTCTTTGTGGCTTGTGGACGGTCACCTCTTCACCATGTCCTCACCTGAGGACAACAAGCTCTGGCTTCTTTCCCTTCTTCGTATTCTAATCCCTCCTGGAGGCTCCGCCCTCCTGGCCTCACCTAGACCTCTGACCTCCCAAAGGCCCTGCCTGCTCCTGAAGTCAGGAGGGACCTTATCAATATGTGGCTGCATGCCTTTACCACTCTGTGTGTGATAATCACCTTAATCAAAAATAATATAGAAACACTTATGCATTTTATGATCCTAATTTAGAGGAGAGAATCAGTCTGGGCCTGAGTTGCGATGGAAGAGAATGATCTTGCTTGCCCCTGGAGGGATCCTTCAGGGGGCGCTGTCTCAGGCCAGAACATTGACGAGAAAATCTCCGTCTGTGCAGGAATTGTTCTTTATGGGGGATGGACCTCCTGGAATATGACGGAATCTGTAAATATCTGGAACGTTCTTGGGACTGGGACTACACAATGGGAAGCTGAGATGGCATCTGGCTCTGTTGGGGCTGTTCCCAGAGTTGAGTACTGCATGACTGCACACACATGCTCATCCTGGGGTGAGCTCTAACCCGAGGCCTGGCGGTGTGGCCCTGGGACCAAGCACTCCCGTCCACAGGCGGCCTGTGTAGTACAGTTTCCTTGGAGCACAGCCGTTTTTATGCGTTGTCAGTGGCCGCTTTATTCACGTTCGCCGAGCCGAGCCATGGTGGCAGATCCCATGGGGCTGTGAGGCCCAAGACATTCGCAATCTGGCCCTTTACAGAGAAGTTGGCCAGCCCTTCTCTGGACCGTTCATGGCAGACACATGGAAAATGTTCTCACAAGAGGGGGCAGCGCAGAGAGAAGCAGGCCCCTGCCCAGGGAGCAGAGGGGAAGCTGGAGTGGGCATCTGAGGAGACCACCCAAGCCCATGGAAGGCAGGACCCTCCACCTCCCCCCAGGGCAAGCCATGCAAGGGCCCCACCTTGGGAAGCTCTGCCTTCCCCTCATCCCTCTTCTCCTGGGGTCGACCTTGTGAAGGTGAAAACAAAGCTAGCGAACGAGAGAAGCAAGAAGGAGAGGCGGAGAGCTTAAGGAGTCCGCCACCCTCCCTCACCTGGACTGCCACGCTGACGCGGGCGGGGACAAGCGCAAGAGGACTGCAGACTGACCAGCGGGCTTCTTCTTCTTCTGCATTAGATACAGGAAATAAGAAATTTTCATACAACCAAAAAGGAACAGATAGAGCCAAAAGAGACTTCATATCCCAGCTGAGTAAAATCCCAAGCGGAGCCTGCTTGGAGGGCAGTGAGCAGACCGTTGTGGGCTTCAGGCTGAGTCTCTGTAGGATTTTACTCACATGGACCTAGGGATTGCCAAGTGACTCCAGGCATCCCTTGAAGCCATTCATGAGCATAGAGGACGAATCCCGTGGTGGCCTTCCATGCATGTTCAGCTGCCGCAGATCTCTCAATTCTCTGAGATTCCTAAAGAGCAGATGCATTTTGTGAGTCTGCCGTATTTTTGGAAGCTGTGGGACATCTAGCACCTGACCAGAGGGCACATCCTCTGACGGTGGCTTTACCTAGGTCACCCCAACTCAGCAGCACCCCTGGGCACTTGGCAAGACCAGCAGCCTTCTCAGTTCACGAGACCCAGAGACGTGAAGATGAGCTAGACTTGGAACTCAGCTCCGAAGAGGAGCCTGGCCCTGTGGGGAGGTGGAGAAGGAGGCAGGGGGACTCAAGGTGGAAAATGCCCCCGAGCCAGTAAAGACGAGGGCACTCTGGCTCTCAAAGGAAAGGCATCTGTCGTCCTTTTCACCCCGAATCTTTATTTTTGGACAACATGGAATTGTTTAATGCAATTGCAGCATGAACAGGGAATCCAAAATCTGTCTCCTACATGGGGGAAAATTAATTTGCTGGTCAGCATGAGATGAATTGGAGTGCTAAATAACAAATGCTAAGGGAGCAGCCGGGAGTGATCGTAAAGCCCAAGTTCCAGGGAATGGTAATGCCTGACAGCAAGGAAGGAACAGGATTAAGTTAGATTCCAGAGGGAGATCCAAGGAGTCAGGAATGCTTGTAAATGGCAGTGCAGGTGGAGAGGGATGGGACTCTTGAAGAGTGACCAAGAACAACCTGACTGTTTAACTTGCACTGGAGGCAGACAAAATGAGTGTGTGTGGTGTGTGTGTGTGTGTGTGTGCGCACACAAGCAATTACACACTTAGCAAGTGGGAATCCTGTTCATTACCCTGCAGGAAACTGATAGAGTGAAGAGGTCCTAACACAAGGCGAGGCAGCGTGACGTTGGCCAGTCCGCTGCCCTCAATAGCCACGCCTCCTGCAGACCAGCACACAGGGGTCCCCAGCTCCTGCTCTCAGCGCAGGGTGCCCCCAAAGCACTGATGAGTCTCAGTCAAAGTCTCTTCCTGTGTCTCCAGGGTCTTATTCACAGCAGAGGATCGTTATGCTGAAACTATGATTTCTCAAAGAGGGAAAAACAAAGGCTTACCCGGGGTTTGAGTTTTTAAAATCAAGCTTAACTTTACCTCCTTTTAACAAATGCAGCCCATGCCTCTGACTCCCAGGAGGAATCGTCCTGATCTGAGGGGATTCCTTGTGTGCATGAGGAATGAAAATGGATTGCAAATCAATACTATTGGCAGAAGAGCGGTTTTCTCCCTTTGAATTAGCGGGATGATGTGGACCTTTTTGTTTACATAATGTGGAACCCCGCCAACATTAGATAACAAATTAGCAAAGAGAGGCCAGTTCCCTTTGACTTGAACTACACCGTGACTGACAGGTGTCTTGTCACGCACGGGCCCTTGTCCCAGGGGGAGCACTGCACTGAGCCTAGGCTAGAGAAACCTCGCAGAGGGCGCTTTCTGGTTGCCTCATGGCCTCTCAGCGCTGGCACGCGACAGTGGGTACTGTCAATGGAACTGTCTAAGTGCCAAAGCTCTTCTGCATTTGGTGGGTGAGCCCAGGACCAGGGACCTGCTCCTTGAGCCCAAGGACAAAGATACTGAGCAGCATCCCATCCCATCCATCCCACTGGTCCTAACCCCTCCATCCCAAGCCATCCCATTCCATATTAGCCCATCCCAACCCATCCCAGCCCATCCCAACCTAAACCATTCCTTCCCATCCCATCCTGTCCATTGCATCCCATCTCATCTCATCCCGTCCAGCCTATCCCATCCCATCCAAGATGACTAATTTTCTAAATGGGCTCTGGATTGGAAATTCTGGCAAGATTTCAGTTTCCAAGGGAACTGTGCTCTGCGTGAGCCTCACCCAAAATATCCAACTTCCATCTGATTACAAATGCCCTGTACCTGCCCACTGTCACGGAGAATTCTGGCCATTAATACATATTGAACATATTGATTCAATAAACAAAATTCTCTAGTGCCAGTTAGTTGCCTGGATTTCAATCAAGGATTCTTAGGCAATTATTGTTAAAAATTCCCCAAAACATCAACTTCCAAATATTATGTAAAATGACCACATATTTTTATTTCTCCAAATATGCTAATTGTAATAAATACCAATGATATTACTGTTGTGGGCCAAACTATACCTTGATCAGACAAACTCCATTTCATATTAATGAAAAGTTTCTCCCATGTGAAAACCCTGCCCATCTCTGTAACCCACCTCCTGCTCAGCACACCCTGTTTGACAGCAGCACAGTGGCTCAAAATTTTTTTTTTTATTCTTGTGCAATGGATTCTTGTGCAATGTACCCTGACCTGGGTTATTTTGACCTACTTCCTACTTTGCTTATGGTTTTTGTTTAACATACTTCACTTGTGGCTCTGGGTTATAAAAGATATGCTCTAACTCCTGGTGGGGGTCGAAGGGTGCAGAGTCCCCTTGGCCACTGCCCTTTGGCCCACTGTGAATGAAGTTCCTTGTCCTGCTTCAAGACTGCCTCAGCAAATTATTATAAACATGCTACAACATTACAAATCAGAACATAAGCAATTGCTTGATGCCAGTGTTCCGTGTATTCAGAATATAGATATGGATTGTGTAGGTTTCTAGAAAGAAGAAAAGAAAGATGTGACTTTGTTCCCTAGAAGAAACACTGGTTAAGTATATGCCCTTAAGCTCTGAGAAACAAGGGCTCTTACTGTGTTACACACACACACACACACACACACATGCACACACACACACACACACACAGGAAGAACGGACATTTGCATGTACCATAGGACTAAGAACTCTGACCATCTATCCATTGATCTGTCCATATAGCTATATATACACATATTTTATTTATTTATTCTATAAATATTTATTAAAATTTTGCTAAGAGTCATAGGTGAGACAAGTGAGCTTTGGGAAAAGTCACATCTAATCTTCTGTTGACATAGCTCTTCAGTATTTACCACATTTTTATTGTTAACTCTTAGTATCACTGCTATTACTAACTACTACTATTGTTGTCTGTTAACTCCTTGGATCTCCACTGCTTTCCTGTAAAGTTCTTGAGGTCAGGACTATTAATTTCATCCCTAGGTGTGCAACCTGGTTCCAGAAACTTGCCTGGGTTCACACAAGAATAGCTATAGCAGAAGCACGTGCACACATGTGCACGCACAAATCCCAGGTCCTTCTTCCTGTCCTGCCACCTGCTGCCTGCAGGCAGATAGGAACCTGCAGTGGACCCCACCTACCCAGATGGGGCTCCATGTTCCTAAACCTGACTAAGCCACCGGAAAAGCCACAGTAGCCAAAGTCATGCCTTAAAAACAACACAAGCGACCAAAAGTAACATCCCCTCTTCTCTTTTCCCTACCCTAAATAAGAATCATGATCCCACTCTCCAAAAGTGTCGAGGAGTCCTGACCTGTCCATTATTGCGGGTCTCTCTCCCAAAACCCCTCGTACCTCCCCTGCCTTGGGTTCTGCGGAGTGGGCATGCACAATCTGCATAATCATCTCTTCTCTTCTTGATGTTTTCTTAGTTCTTAGAGATGTCAATCTAGAGCCAGGGAGCTGCAGAGGGAAGATAATTTAAACAACATCCTCTTATAACTGTCATCTGTCACCTTTAATCTTAAAGAAAAATAAATCAAACATGAAGCTTATGCATAACCCAAATAGCAACGTAACTTCCTATTTAAGATATTTAATAAATGTCAGTTTCAGAAACTAGGATTTTCAAGGAGGTAATATAAAAATCTGCTATTCCCATGAAGGATATTTCCAAATGTTTCCAGTAAACATCTTATAGGATGTAAACAGAGGGCATGCGACAGGGAGTGAAGTGAAGCAACCTTTCCTAGGAGGACTCCTTTCAAATGGAGGTGAGGATGAGCCCTGTGTGTTTCTAGAGTGAAGAACTTTGTGCTGGACGAGGGGTCTTTTGAGCATCTCCAGTGTGACTTAACAATCCTTCTGAAGAGGACCAAATTAAGTCTAAGAAAATAAATCAGCACAATGACGCTGGACAAAAATAATCTGAGAAGAGCTTTGCCTTCAGCAGCGCATGCTGATATTGGGTTTTATCGCTGGTGTCGGTCGGTGGGCCCCCGGGCGTAATCTTTGGTGGGACAGTTAGTCATGGGAAGAGTCATTCTCTCATAAGTTGGAAGCAGTAGGTGGAACGACCTGGTACTGCCTTCTCATTGGCGCAGCCACAGTTTTTGGAAGAACGATGCTGATTTCAGAAGGAGAGAGCACACCAGTCCCTGACCGTCAGCTGCACCACAGGCAGCCACACCTGTGGGCCAGCAATCCCAGAAGTGGTGTGTGGCTCTGCAGACAGGTGAAGGCAAATGAACCCAAGCTGCTGCAGAGGAGGCTGGAGCCTCTCCACTCGTTCCAGACCAACTACTGACCACGAAGGTACGTGGGGCAAAATCTGTGAGAGGCATCAGACACCTGCAGGGTTTCTCAGCTTGTGACCACAGGCAAACCCCAACCAATGTGCCTGACCAGGATGTCCCCAGTGGTGATTGGCAAAGACCTTTGTGGAAGACAAAGAACACAGATAGGGCCTTCTGAGCAAAGACAGCGTTCTGTGGCCTCGGGTGGGCAGCTTCCGTGACCTGCTCAGAAGGGCGATGGCCTCCGCTGGCTGCATTTGGGTGCTGTCGGTGAAGGGAGACTCTGGGCTCCAGGAACCTCATCCCCTCTTTGACTTTTCTATTTTTTTTTTTTTTTTTTTTTTTTTGGTGGTGCTGGGGATGGAACCCAGGGCCTTGTGCATGCAAGGCAAGCACTCTACCAGCTGAGCTATCTCCCCAGCCCTCTGACTTTTCCTGCAGTGGGCATTCCTGAACCAAGTCCTGCCAGGACCTCCCACAGCCCAGCTGTGCCCAGCTCAGGGTGGCGCCACAAATGAGCCCCCTCCCCAACGATCCCGGGGCTGGGTCTTTCCCTGGGCGCTAGTTGAACCAGGAGAGAAGGCAGAGGCACGGTACCTGCCAGAGGAGCAGGCTGGCAATAGGCATGGTATGGTTAGCACACGTGGAGAAGGAGACCCGGGGAAAAGATTCAGCAAACGTGCTTAACAGTGTCTTAGTAGGAAGTCACGTGAAAAAGGAACCAGCAGCTTCAGGGGAGTAGCTCCTGGACCAGCACTGTACATGACATGTGCACAAATAAAGTGACCAACGTGCCCTGTGATGTTTCTCACACACACACACACACACACACACACACACACACACACATACACAGACAATCCATTCAACTCTGCTTCAGATACAGAAACTGCAAACACATGGAAAGATCCTACACAAAAGGGCTAGAACAAGGTTGTTTAAAGACACGCGAACACACCGAGAAGCAAAGCCAGCAGATGAGACTGAAGAGTCACGGGCCCACCCAGCCTGCCGACCCACTGATCCTCTGACACTTGGAAGGGTCCTCTCCAGAAATGGAAGGGTTTGTTTCTAAATCCAGATTCCCAGTGGAAAATAGAACTGGGTTAAAAGTCCAGAACAGAAAGAATCCATTCAGCCAGCATTCCAAGAATGGAACGGAGTTGACTCCATGAAAGCCTCAGGGGAAGAGCTTTGCGGCCAGCAGTGGGTTACCGACTGGAACTGAGACGCGGACAGGACCTCTGGAGTCACCCAGCATAGGCAGTCACAGTGTGGAGGGACAAGCACCCTCTGTGCTTTTAAAAATGTCCTCTAGTTTTGGGCCTCGATTCTTGCTGCTTCTAAAGTCTAGCAAGGTGAAGGATTTAGAGCTCTTCTTTCTGGTATTCTTGAAAGTCCATATGAATAGGGAAAATCTCAAACAGCAGACAGCTGGTCTCATTTACCAATCCCTGCCGGAGGTGCTGGCAGATGCCTGGGCACAGGTAGCTGGTGGATCCCTCCTTCTGGGATGGCATTTCTCACTCTTGACCCATGTCAAGGTGGGTAGAAGATGTTCTTTGTGTGCAGTTTCATCTGTTTCTCTTATTTATCTGGTATTTTCTTAACTCCACGGGAGCAATTGCTGTAAAATTGAGATAAAGCTTTGACTTTCTGCTAAAGTATGAAAGATAATTCTTAGCAAAATAAAGTTAAGGTTACGGCATTAGACAAAGGGTAAAGTTGATGGAGTGAAGCAATGTCTGACTTGGAAGACCGAACACTGAACAGAATTTTAAAGAAGATGACTGCAATCCCCAAAGGTGAATTATCTACATTTACTGCTTAGTTTTCCTTGCTGAGGTTTTCTTTCTTTGTCTCTTCTTCCTAACCTTTTTATAAAAGACACCAACAACTGCAAAGTGTATTTCTCAAAATACAATAAAGAAAGAGATATGTCCTATCACATTGTTCTAGATATTTTGTCAATAAAAAGAATATTACCACTTACATGGGATTCATTTAACACCGAGACTTCAAATTATACCAGAAATCAACTGTCTTGCAGGGGATGGATCATTTTACAAGAACTAAGTGACAGCTAATAGGATGATAATAATAAATAGGAGTAGAAATCGTAAGACCCAGATAAGAGGCAACGGGAATCTCAGAACCCAGTCATCATTTGAAATGTCAAGGTAAAGTGATTATGTTGTCAGTGAAGCTACATCTCCAGCGCTATCCTTTCTCCCCCGCTGAGTAGATTCTGTATGGAAGAGGCGAATCTTACCTATTTTTCAGTCAGGGTCATTAATCTTCACAAGATGTTAGCAGGTGGAGACCCCGGGATTAATTGCCATTAGCTCAACCCAGAATCCCACACAATCAGAGTAAATTCAGAAGGGACATGTACGTCGTAAACATGCTCTGACCTTTGCCCTGTGGCAGGGGACAGGTTGCAAAGGTGCCCTGGTTTAGATGAATGCCATTTTTGCACAGAAGGATAAAGAGAGTAATGCCTGCAACAGCCTGGGCTGGGAACAAAGCCACAGGTCTTTATTTCTTGCTTGTTCTTTTAATTTATTTTTCAACCAAAAAAAAAAAAAAATCCCTTTCATTCAAGCTGTGCCCAGCTAAGGAAATAAAGGCTGCTTTGCCATCCTGAATAGGTGCTGTGGGCTTTGTGCATCTTCCTGTCACTGAGCGAAGGCACTAACAGCGAGAGAATCACCCAGGGCCGGGGGCAGAAAACACCTCGGGAGCAAATGGACTCAGCCAAGCCTCTGCACCAGCCAGAAGTTGCTGTGTGAGTTGAATTACTCAGACTTTCCCTGAATTCCAGAGATCCCTGCGTGGTGAAGAGGACAGGCTGCATGCACACAAGGGATCACTTATACTTGTTCCCCAAATGCCACTAACACAGTGGTAAGATGGCTTATTTTTAAGACATCACCAGACAGGGCAGAGAGCTGGTAGAGGAGAAGCAGGAACCCACCTGGGGGTCCCTTGCCTGTGTGCTCGGGACATCACGCCACCCACCACCGAGAGCTTCACAACGCTGCCCCTCCCGCTCCAGGGCTGTGGCACCGGGTGGGTTGGTGTCTGATTCCCAGGCGGGAGGCCTTGCAGGGCTCGCACGGTGGGCTGACCCCTTCCTGCTCTAGGTAAAGCCAAGCGTTGCGAGGTGGTGCCAGCAGCCCTGTCCCCAGCCTGGTGGTTTTCAGAACTGCTCTTACAGCCAATGATCTCGAGTTACAGAACTGAGGGCCTTTCTGGGACTCAGTGGTTCTCAGACTGGGGTCCCAGAACCACAAGAATTACCAGAAAGCCTAATAGAAGATAGAACCAGCCTCAGGCCCCATGCAGGGGACTCCACAGTGTGGGAACCGTGTGTCCAGCACCTGTGGACTTCGAATCCAGGTGGCCGCTCAGGCTGGAGAAAGGTGTGGCCTTCACCCTGCTGGACACAATCAAGGAACAGACTGAAATAAGGGTGGTCAGGAAGGCACAGTCGGTGAAGCCCTGAGAGAGTAGAGGCCTGTGTCCAGGGTCAACTGCACTGGCCGGAAACTTCTGCCTGCTCTCCCTGCCTCCTGAGTAGCCTCGGGGGCCTTTTAGTGACAATAATCACAAGTAAATTACAGCCAGGAGTCCATTAACCATTAGGCCCCACAAAGTGCATTTTCAAAATAATGGAAATGGACTGCAAATTCTCCAAGCCAGTGAGGGAGAGAGGTTTTTTTTTTTTTTTTTTTTTTCCCCCCCAACTTTGAAGAAGTTAGAAAAGGTGAAAAAATAAGAAGAGAAACCAAGGTAGGCAGAGTGAAATGAGACCCATTTTGGCAGCAGGCAAAACTCTGCTGAGGATAAAGCCTCTTTTGCTTGGCACCCGCAGGCGGTCCTGAGAAATGCCGTGCGGGAGCACAGGATCCTGGGGAGCAGGTGGTGCAGAGGAGCCTCCTGCCCAGTGTGAAGTCCTGGCCCTGCAGGGCGAAGCGCCCTCTCATTCCCTCCCGCCCTCCTCCGCCCACAGGAGGACCTGTGGACCTCCCCGTGCCCTCGCCTGGCCAAGGCCTGGGTGGGATTCGAGGACAGGGGGTTTCAACCTGGGTTTGTAGACGGCCAAGCAAAACCTGCAACTGGCAAGTGAGGATCTGAAAGCAGAAAGGACCACTTGAACATGAGCCTCCAAAAATGTGGAAGAGGGGCTGCGTCTCCCTCAGGAGAGGGGACTGGACCCCCCTGGCCCAGGTCAGGGCTCCAGGAGCTGCCCGCTCACGTCAGGTTGCAGGCGCTGGTCGGGGACACAGCACATGACAAACGACTGCCCGCCAAGCTCACGGGACCTGCTCCTCCAAACAGGACACCAGGGAATTCTACCAGCTTTGTGAATTTATAACTGTGGAATATTCCAGTCTCATCATGATCGGATCACATTAGCTACTATTTACTGAATTGCTACCACGTAAGGGACTGAATTCCGCCGGATCAGGAACTGAGGAACATGGCGTTAGATCTTTTGAAGTTCATTCGTATTGATTAGCTTCCTCCTCCTCTTATCTTTACTTGGTTGTGGCACTTTATATTCCTGGAATACTTGAACTGATAGAGATGGCAACAGTAATTGCTAAAAATATGAAGGACTATTGATTTTGAACTAAGTGACTGATAAGCTATCATTAGTTTGGGCACAGTTTTAAAATATGCCATATTTCTAATCCCCACTAATGAGAATTAATACTTCTCACTGTGAACTTTCTTTTGTTTTTTCTTTTTTTTTTTTTTTAATAATCTGAGCCTTATGATTAGAAAAGAAGGCAGGAAAATCTCAAGATCAAAAATCTGTATTCAGAGGGAAGAAAAAAAAGATTTATAAACAAATCAGCTGAGTCACACAGAAGGTGGCTCAGGCCTGGCCTTGCATAAATGAGGATGTGGATGCCCAAGTCTCTCCCTCTCTCCCTCCCTCTCCCTCCCTCCCTGCCTCCTTCCCTCTCTTTCCCTCCCTCCCTCCCTCTCCCTCCCTCTCTCTCTCTCTCCCTCCCTCCCTCCCTCTCCCTCCCTCTCTCTCTCCCTCCCTCCCTCCCTCTCTCTCCCTGCCTCCCTCCCTCCCTCTCTCTTCCTCTCTCTCTCCTCCTTCCTCCCTCCCTCCCTCTCTCTCCCTCCCTCTCTCTCCCTCCCTCCCTCCCTCTCTCTTCCTTCCTCCCTCCCTCTCCCTCCCTTCCTCTCTCTCTCACACACACTCACACTCAGCACTAACCACCCAGCAGGCTCCACTCAGCTCTGTCTACACTATCTCCCTCTCATGTCACCTCCATACACTTCCTTCCTGGTGGCCAAGTTCAAGACGTTCCGTCCGTGCCCCAGGCTGCGTCCAGTCTGTGCAGGGCCTCCGTGCTGCGGCCTCTCTGGGCTGGCCGTCTGTGAGCACAGCACCGGGACTTTCCTGCCTCCTCCGACCTCCCCCAGCTGAACCCACCCTCCGCAGGACAGCCCACCTGCTCAGAGGGCAGTGCACGCTCCATCCTCCAGGGCCGGCAAGCCTGCCCATCTCCCCGATGCTGAGCACCCCTGGCCGACCTGAGGCCTCCACCTCCTGCTCCCGAGCGCCTCTGCAGCAAGACTCTCCGTAAATACTCCCCGTTAGCCATGCTTTCTTCATCACGTGATGAGGGTGAGAACACCCCACTGTGACCTTACAGGCCCTGCCGGGCACTTTGGTTCCCCTCCCCATGAGGGGCTTGTGGGGGACGCTGTTGCCGGTTGCCTCTTCCTGAGGCTGAGCCACCTCTCCCATGGTCCTTTGGCCGACCCTGGTGGATGAGAGGCGAGGGAGGCCAGAGAGCCTCCTGGAAACACGGCTGCCCTCTGCTAAGGGGGCTGCTGAGAGGGCTGCCCTGTCCCTCCCACCTCCTGCCTGGGGCTTGGGCTTGGGCAGCCTGTGACATGGGGCCATCCATGCAGACGCCTATGGAAGCATCTGCAGCCTTGGGGACACAGGGGCAGACTCAGGACTGGGCGTGTGACCACACGAGCGTGGGAGGACAGCCAGGTCGGAGGCTGGGAGGTGAGCACCGCCACCCACACGCATCGCCGATGTGTCCTTCCTGCCCGCCCTCCAGCTCTCTGTCCATCCACCTGGCATCCTCCGGGGCACCGGCTGGGGACTTAACAGGCGGGGCGGCTTCTGGGCCTCTCACGCTCTTAGTGATGATGATTCCATTCTGACCAGACTGTCCCTTTCCTACGACCCTGAATGAGAAGATATCAAGTTTTCTATTTCTCCTTCCTCATCACATTGAATTCCAAATAACTACTGAATCTATTTTCAAAGAGTTGTCTTAGCCTGTTGCCTTCATATTCCATCCTGAGTGAGGATGGAATTGACAGAGCAGAAGGAAAAGCTGGAAGGGGGAAAAGAACTGTGTTCCATGACAACTAACCTGTATACAGCTGTACCTGCAGCCTGATCGCCCCTGATGTTTCAGTTACACCAAACAGGGCGCGCCTTCCCTGACCTACATGGAACGTGATTGGAAGTGTTGGCTTAGAACACGGAGACCTCGGTGCTGGACTCCCCAGAGTCAGGGCCATGCATTTGCTTGACTTTCCGGTAATTAAACAAACATGAGAACACTGTGAAAAAAAAAAAAAAAAAAAAAAAAAAAAGAAGAAGGAAAAAGGGAGAGAGGGTAGAGAGAGAGGGAAAGAGAGAGAGAGAGACAGGAAGGAAAGTAAGACGACAGGAAGAGCAGCGAGGAGTGGAGTCGGGTTAGGGTTTATTTGAAAATCCAAACTGGAGTCTGATCTCTTCATGAACCACCTCCTGCCTGCGCCGCAGGGTGGTTCTCCTGAGGTAAAATGCTCTGCCTCTCGGCTGACCTCTCTGAAATGCTGCCACCACCATTACCAAGACCAGACAGCCGTAACCAGGGTGGTTTTAGATTGTGATTCTACGGGCCAGCGGGCTTCTGTCACCCACAATTCCCTCAACTCCTGGGTTCTTTTTCCCAGCAGAGAGCCCACGAGGACACCAGAGAGCAAACCCACAGAGTGACAAGCTTTTATTCAAATGCCTGTGACATGGGGAGGCAGGAAGTCTGTCACGGGATGCCCCCTGCCAGTCAGCAAAAGAAGTCGATTGTCTAGACTGGCGGGGAGGGACAGAAGGCAGACGGGTGGAAGGACTGCCTGGATCCCCCAGGAAGGGGCCACTCTATCTCCAAGAGCTCTGCCTTTCACCGCATAAGTGACTTGTGTGGCTGGTTCCTGGTGCCATAGAGGCCGGAAGCCATCAAGGTGGAGGCAGGTGGGTTTATTATGGAGGTGCGTTGAAACTCCCGTGGGGAGGCGTCCACACCAGCTCAGACCCAGCTGGTGTGGTAGAGCCCGGCCTCCTACGTGGAGAAACCTGGGTCATCCATCTGGCTTCTCCATGGAGTCCAGGTGCCTGGAATCCCTGGTGTTAATCCTCAGCATCCTCAGCACATACGCTAACCCTGCAAGAAGAAGGGACACGGGTTAGGCAAGGAGGGAAACCACAGGGTCTCGGAAGGGGCTCAGGAACACGTTGATAAGGACGCTTGTCCTAGAATCACACACTTGGAAAGAATCCTAAGACAATCACCAGTGAGTCAGAGTCTCCCGATCTGGGTTAGCGGATGTGGACATCAGGAAGTTTGACCTGCTCCAGACTCCAGCCACCAAAGCCTGCTTCCTTCTGACCACCGAGGGCAAATCAGGAGTGAAAGGTTGGGAGTCTGCATGGGCGGACTTTTTAAAAGAAAAATCCTTAGCTTTTGTCATTCTCTGCTTTTCAAAGAACCAGAGGTCAAAACATGAAGTTGGACAAGAAATGAACCAAGAGCGTGTTTTGCAAACTTCAGCAGTACCTGAACTCCTTCTAGAAGGTCAAGTGGCATTTTGGAATCCCAAGAGCCTTTCGCAGGTGGTTCTCTGGGAAAGCCTGGATGTGGCTTCCCTGCCAGGTGAAGCCGGAGTCCTCAGGCGGGCCAGCCTGGCAGACTCAAAGTTGAGGGAGCCTGGCTTGCTGGTGGTGAGCTGGGGACTCAGGTATCCAGGGACAACTGCCAGGTGACTCTTCAAAATCTGTCCCATGAGTGTTCGAGCTGAGGGTTTTGAGACTTTTTTCAAAAGATGCCACAAGTGAATATTTTACATAAAATTTAAATGTTGTAAGAACACTAAACATTTTTATCACATTGTTCTGGCCCAAACCAATACTTCAAGTCCAGCTCAATATTTTTTCCTCTTTTTTTTTTTTTTTTTTCCAGTTTGTTCTAATCAGTCAGAGCCAGCCGAATGCTGCCCGATGGTGCATTAAGCCCGGCAGCACCGGTGGCTCCCATGCAGTCTTCCACAAAGAGGCCAGCAGGGCACTGAGGCTGCCAGGCTGGGCAGGCTGCAGAGGGCTGTCCAGGCCCATGGGACCAATACGACAGGACTGATTGCTTTCCTTGCTCAGGCCACCGTTGGGGCAGGAGATGGAGGGGATTCTTCTCCAGGCGGTCTTTCAGGGACTCTGGCCCCTCCCATCTTGCAGCCTCCTGTATTCCTGGCCTCTGTGCTTTGTGACTCCACACGGGGAGGGAAGAGAGTGAGCAAGGCGTGCCCACCCAACTGCCTCCTCGTGTGGGGTTCTGCTCCTGTCCCTCGGATGCCCAGGTTTCTTCCACGTTGGAATGTTGGCATCTTGAATACGGAGCTGAAAGTCACTCGGGGGCAGCGGAGGAACCATCAGTCAGAAACCTCAAGGAAATTGGGGGACGAGATTATAAGAAATTTGTACCAATTTTCCCATATTCCCCGACCAGAACAGGACATGTGGGACCACCCAACCTGGGAGAGAGACTGAAATCATAGTTCCACTCTGTGTAAATGAGAAAGAGCCATTTTTTTCTACAAACGGAAAAATCAGAGAAGTATGGATCTTTAGTAACAGTGAAGATGTTGCGGTGGTCTTTGACGACCTCTGTCCTTTGACAGAGATGAAAATAAATTTCAATTGTGGGACAGATACTGTCCTTAAGGGTTCGGTGATCCAATAAAACCTGATACCTAATAAAACTAGTTGGAGCATCCTCCCCAGCAGCTACAAGGAAGCAAGGTCCGGTTTTCTTGTGGGGAAGAAAAGAACTTGCTGCTGCATAGCCTGCTGGGAACCAAGATGGCGCTACACAATAGCAGCCCTGGGTCATCTTGGGGATTTGGGCCCACTGCCCTCCACAGGAACACCCAGGCTAAGCTTCTTTAATCCTCAGAATGTAATGATTTAGCGGAACTCTAAGTGACAGCTGGCATGGGCTCTGCAGAGCCTTCACACAAATCCAGACAACTTTTGCATAATGACTCTTCAGTACATTCTGACACAAGGTCACCAGCAGGAGAAGAGACAAATTGGTAAGTGAGTGCAATGTCATATTATGTCATTAATTTTTTCTAAGTTATAAAAAATGATGAAGGAATCAGAAATTCAAAGAAATATGCAAGGAAAAAGTAGTAAATCACTTACACCATCCATAAATATTTTGGTATTTGTGCATTTTTATACAAAAATGAAGTTGCCTGTACATATTGTTTTATAGTTGTGCTCTTTTTATTGTTAATCTATCTTCTCAGGTCTTGTCCAAAATCCATTTCTTTCATGGTGACATCATTTTTATTTTATAAATGTGTCCCTATTTATTTTTTCCTGATTCATATTGATGGTATTCATGAGACATTTAATCAATCTTCTGTTTAGAGACATTTTTCCCCCACTGTAAGAACTGTACTTAAATAACTACTCTACAAATTCCTACTTTAACATGATTCCAATGAAGCAGAATTACAGGGTCAAAAGATCACACTTAATTTAAAGCATTCAGATTGCTAAAATTATTTCCTGAAATTTTTACTCCAGTAAGAGAGATTTTTAAAAGATACACCCAAAACAATAATGCCTTACAACATTTTAAAATATTATCAATATGTTTGGCTCAAATTGGTATCTGCTTATCATTGTACCAGCTGTTGGTGAGATAACACACTTAAAATATATGTTGATTTTTAGTTCGAAGTTTATAAATTGACTATATAATATATTTTACAAATTTTGTAATGATGTGGTTCATCTTTTTTCTGATTAAAATATAATCAGATTGCCTATAAATCCTCGCATGTGACCCTGTGATGAAGACACTTTTAATGATATGTTTATAAATAGGAAATCAAAGCTTCAAATGTTTAACTCTGGTTTCATATCGCCAATAAATCCAGAACATTTAGGAATAGGGATTTGAATCTGGGACTCCTGCTTCCATACCTTCTGACATTCCCACGGTAGAGAAAAGCTTGGCCAGCTGCAAAAGGGGGACACAGACTTCAACCACCCCACCTCCGACCGTCCTCGTATGTGGAGGCTGCGGGCATGGGGTGTGAACTGAGGGACCGGGTTGTGCTTCTTCCTGCCTCGTCCCTTCCCTGACTGTGCTTCCTCCACGTTGGACACAGTGATGCTCACTGCTCCTTGTCTGGCATCCTGTCCCCCTTGCCTTGAGGTGTTCCTAGTGGTCAGGGCCACGCAAGGGAAAGAAATGTAAATGCTAACAGCAAAAATGACAGCGCGATCCTACTGCAGGACGCTCTGATTAGAATAAAGTGCCTGCCCCTCCCTAACACTCTAGGGAGTGAGCTATACACTTAAAAAGGTCTTAGAAATTTGGAAAGTTCAAAGCAAATATAGAGAATTGAAAGGGAATGGTCACCTCTTAAGGTAAGGACTCAGGGTGGCTTCTAACAATCCAAGTGAACTTGCAAATCTTAACACAAGGTAACTCATCAGGAACTCGTCTTCAGAGGCAGAATTCAAACACTCGTGTGAACTCAAAGTCCAGGATGGGACCAGGCACAAGACACCCTCGCCAGGACTTGCATCTTGTAGTGAAAGTATAAGACCCAAAACCTGTGCCTCTGGCAATGACATTTCTGAGCTTGGTGTCTAAGTCTTTCCTCCATGTCTCAGTGAGTCTCTTTGAAGAACAGAACCAGGCTTCGAATGCCACAGGGATCTTTTATAACCTAGTGTCCCCGGTGAGTGTGATCTTTGAATCCAGATTGTTCCCAAAGAACAAGGGCAGCTCAGTTATCATGGGGGCACCCTTGGGATTGTTAGGAAGAAAGCCTGCGGCAAGTGACTTAGGAGCCAGTCACTCAGCTCTGAGCACTGTTTCTCTTTCCTCATGGGGGGCTGGACAATTCACCATGTCCCCATGCCACCCACTCACATGTGGACCACAGGGCTCTAACACCCAGCAGCCCCTTCCCAGGAATAAAGATAAAAATGGACACAAAAGACATCACTCATGGTCACATCAACGGAGTTAATTTTACCTTTACATCTGCATTAGGTGGTGAAATCGGAACAAAAGCAATTAGCTCTGTGAGTTGGGACTCTATTTTATCAGGCTTTGGTAAATCACAGGAATTTGATTCACATGTGAATAAATGAAAGGATCAAATTTTTAAGCATTTTTATATATCTATTCTTAAAGTGAACAGATATTCTCCTTTGTCAAGAGAAGCCAGACAACACTATTTGGAGCAATCAAAGCCCTCAATTTTTTTTTTTTTCTTAAAAAGTCAATCTTTAAAAGACACATTGGATGGCCCAGATAAAGCTCATACAGCAATGTTGTGGCCTCTGTGCTGGGGTGTGTCTCTTGTTCTGATGGCTTTTGTTTTTCTCCATAATAAACAGGCTATCATAGTGTTTTTAACTATAAACAACTGGGTTTACTCTAGTAAACCAGGGAGGTGTTTATTAAGGAGTACTAGGAAATCTGCCCAGTTATTGGAAATGGGAAAAGAGATTCTAGTGTCACCTTGCATGAGCAGCACAGAGGCCTTCTGCTGCAGACCTGGTATCTGCGTCCCACAACATACACCGTCAACAGACATCCATGTGGAACCTGATCACCAACATCACAGTATCTGGAGCTGTGGGCCTTGGAGAGGTATGTGGGTCCTGAGCAAGGAGTCCTCAAGGGGGGATGCACGTCCTTACAAAAGAGACCCCAGGAAGCCCCCTCACCAATCTGCCACGTGAGGCCAGAGAGCAGCGGGATGTCTAGGAGGCAGGAAGCGGACCCTCTCTGGACATCGGCTCTGCAGGCTCTTTGGTCTTGGGCCTCCAGCCTCCAGCACTGTGAGGAATCAGCGTCAGTTGTGTAAACCACCCAGTCCATGGCATGTATGTCACAGCAGCTGACTGGGACACCTTCCAGGAAATGGCCAAGTAGAGAACCACCGGGCTCCTGCCCGTGTTGGGGAGCATGGTAGTCAGCTCATCATTGCTGGAACAGAACACCCAACAAGAAAACCTTGGAGAAGGAAATGTTCCTTCTGACTCATGGTTCCAGAGGCTCCGGCCACAGTCAGCCAGCTTCAAAGCTCTGGGCCTGAAGGGACGCAGAACCTCACAGTGGAAGGAGTGGTGGAGGACAGCGGCTCAGGACATGGTGACAGGAAGCAGAGAGGGTGGGGGAGAAGGGGCTGCAGGAAAAACACCCTTCCAGTGACATCCCCAGTGACCTGTCTCCTTCAGCCACACCCCACCAACCCACAGTCACCACCAGCCACTCCAACTAGGATGGACCAATGAGGTTACAGATCTCATGATCTATTCACTTGGCCTCTGGATATTCCTGCATTAACAGGAGCTTTTAGAGGACACCTCACACCCAAGCCATGGTAGGAATAGACTGCCACCCCACTGGACCCAGAAATACTGGACTTCTTCCACACCTGTGTCCATACAGTGGATTCCTGAATCCTCCCTGTAATGGTTAATTTGAATGGTCAGCCTGACTGGATTAAGAGGTGCCGATGCGATGATTAAGAGGCCTCTGGGTGTGTCCGTGAGGGCGTGTCGAGGAATGACTGGCATGTGAGATAGTGATCTGAACAGGAGCCTAAACATGGGCGGAACCACCAGATAGGATGGTGGCTTGGATGGAATAGAAGTTGGAAGAACAAGGAAGCAGATGCAGATGCAAGCTCGGCTCTTCTTCTTAGATGGGTTCTTGATGGCTGCTTCGATCGTATGAGGATTTCAGACTCTTGTCTTGGTCTCAGATGGGTAGTTCTGTTGATCCCTCTTGTTCTGGGGCTTCTGCCTCTTGGACGGCACAGTGACTTGTTCTTCCAGGTCTCCAGCTGCAGACGGCCATTGTGGACGATCCAGTTTCTGGTCATGTAAGCCAATCTAATAAATCCCCTTTTATAATGATACATCCTGTTGATTCTGTTCCTCTAGAGAACCGTGATGAATACACTCCCCAGCCTGTTCTTTTTTATTTGTTTATTTGTTCGTTTTTAGTACTGCTACGTCCATGATAAATTCTTAGGCAGCAATGTGTGAATGGTGGGCTCTGTGATCCATGTCTTAGCCCCCAGGCTGTGAGTCTGCTAAGATAGTTCATTGTTTTTCAGTTCATATTAAGAAGGTGGGTTCTCTATGAAGAGAATCAGTGAAATGTACTACTTTATAGATCTGTGAAACTAAATTTCTTTCTCCATGAACATGAACTTGCACTACATTTTTCAGTCCCCACTGCATTCAGGAAGAGTCATTTAGGGAAAGTCAGGGTTTCATGAACCAGTAGACTATAGAGGTTGCGTCTACTTCTTCCAGGTTTGGTACATGCAATACCCCTGCACGGTCTTGCTCCTTTTCTCTCTTCATCTTCTGACCAATAAAGAGAACCTGACAGTATCACAGAGGACTGTGGAGCCATAAAGTGGGAGGAGGTTGGTGCCCTGAGTGACTGTGTGGAGCAGAGCATCCACCCTCCCAAGCAGCCACTTCTATGTCTTGTTTTATCAACTGGCATTAAGGAGCTTACCTGTTCCTACAGCTGAGACTGAGGCATGATGACCATGAATAAACTGTGTCATTCCAAAAGGGCAAACTACACTCTCCAGGGTGCATTTAATCCCTTCCCTGTAAGACACAAACAAACAAACCCAACACAACAAAAGCAAAGCAGAACCAACAAAACAACGCCAGACATCGCTAAAGAAATAATTCCAGCAACCCCCCTGCACATACATTCCAGCCATCCAAGACTCAACATGTCAGCTGCTTATGACATGGCTGTTCTGCAGAGTGAATCAGTGAAAACAGAGTTTGTAGGACCCAAGGAAAACCAACTTTAAACCACATGCCAGCCAAAATTCCCACAAAAGCCTGATAAACCCTCTGTCGAGGAAATGCACCACACTGATTTGATGGTCTGCCCTCTTCTGTGAATATTGCATATTTAATAAATTTCTTGTGAAAGGAACTATGTGCTTTTCTTGTGTGGCTATTTTGCTCTTTTTCAGACCTCAAAGAACAAATCGTTGGCCCCCTTCATGTGGACATGTGCACACAAAATCCTTCCCTCCTGCAAGCTCCAGCCCTTTCTGCCCGACCCTTCCAATTGAAGCTATTAGTTCAATTGTTCTGATTTCCAAATGCCAATCGCTTATCATCTCTTCACATCCTAAGAAATGTCACAGGAGGTTAACTCTGTTGATGGTTATTATCCATTCAATTGATGAAATTTTCTAAACAGGGGTTAAATACAATGCAGGCAACCATGAGATCTGATGGGCTTCGACCTGGGTTCCCTGATCTCTGTGTGTGGTGGTGAGAGGAGGGAAGTGGGTTTGGGACTTGTCCGGGTTGCTATCCAGTGTGAGGGTTATGGATGTCGATGAGGGTGTATACCCTGGGTCCGTCCGTTGTCTGCAGCGAGGCCCTGTGGAATCTGCACGCACTCTGGTTTGGAGCGGTAGATTTCACCCTGTCTTTCCTGCAGACATACACTGGAGCCTGCTCTGTGCCAAGCACAGGCAGCCGAGAGAGGGTGCCAGGGGTTGCCCAGTGGTGCCCTTCCTTTGATTTTTCAAAGATCAGATGAAACGTGTCTTTAGATCAATATTACATGGGTTCTGAAAGGTTAAAGACTGGCTAACGTGCTTCCCGCCCCAGGATAACCTGCTTTTCTGGAAAACCGTTGGCTTTGCATAAAGAAAGCATGAATGGGTTACTCAAGGTGGCACCTCCAACACCAGGTGGCACAGGAAGGAAGTGGGTGGGGGTCCTCGTGCTGGACTCCAGAGGCTGATACGTCCTTCAACTGCTTAGTGAGCCCCCAGGACAAAGATCCTTCTCCACAGGCAGGCAGACTTGAGGGACAGACTTTCTAAGGATGCTGGCACATTCTTAGAAGGAAGCAACCAAGGTGCGGCATCTCGTTCTCAGGTGATGAACTTTTGAGTTTCTCAGCCCCTGGAGAAACTGATTTTCTTTCCTTCTTGGAAAACTCTTATCTATGCTTCAAGGCCTGCTCAGTGCTGCCCTCATTAGGGATTTCCAGATAGAAGGTGAATATTCTAGATGAGTGGATCTGTTTTGTGTGGAATGAATGGGAAATTGAGCCAAGGTTCCAGGGAAATGAGGGAGGGGGACGGAAAGAGGGTATGAGTGAGACAATGAAAATCTCTTCATTAAGCAAAGTGACGGTAGCAGAAATGCTGCGCTCAAGTGCACCGGACATCTGCAATTCTAATATATGCAGGTGGTTTTCTAGTGCAAGGCCTGAAGTGCTGATGACAGAGAAGTGTCTTGGGCCACCAATTCCTCCATGAAGCCTCTCAAAAAGAGTCTCCTGGCTGCTTCTACATGCCACACCTTCTGCTAGGAGCTGGAATGGGCAGGTCCACACACACTATCCCGACTCCCGAAGGAGAGCCAGGTCTTGAACAAGCCACACAAATATGTGAGAAACCACAACCACGAAAGAGTTACAAAACTACACACATGCGCCACACAAAGGTGCAAAGTGAAGGACTCGACCTGCTTTTTGGAATCAGCAGGTTTCCCTCAGGAGGTGATGCTTCTGTTGACCTCGGGATGCACCAGGGTTGCCAGGCAACAGCTGGAGAGCATCCCAGTGCACGGGCTGTGGACAGGACGGGATGCAGCTCGCAGGCGAGTCCGACTTGGGGGTTGTTTGGTTAGCGGTGTTCTAGGCCTGCCTTCTCATCGTGCCCCTCCTTTTCTATGTTCCTGGAGAACACACAAGGCGGGAGTGGATGGATGAAGGAAGAAGCATACAAATTTAAAAGGGTTTCTTTGTTGCAGGACTTTTCAGAGTCGTGGCTATTTTGTTACCCCTCAGGAAGCTGCAAGACTGGGAGCTGGCGGATCAGATCTCCAGCACTGGCTGTGGGAGACGTGGGTTTGCCCAGGAGGGCACTCTGTGCAGAGTTTCCACAGACTCATGGTGAGCCTGGTTACCCAGCCCTCTGCTTTCACCCCTGGGGAAAATGAAGTGCAGAGGAAAGAATCCAGTCCCGCATCTTTGACATGGAATAAGAACTAGAAACTTTCCTGGTGTCATTTAGTTGCATGATTTGATTCAATTTTGTTCAGCCATCTCGGGAGCAGCCACTTCTACCTACTAGATTCTGCTGCATTAAAACCTCAATTCATAACAAAATTAGGGTCCATCTCCTGCTTGATACTGAGCAGAATCCCGTCCAAAGAAACCATCCTCAGAGTTGGTCCTTCTCCAGCTCTGGGATTCAACAAAGGGGACCCCTGTTCTGGACAACCTGACACTTCAAAGAAAGCAACTATTTCTTGATGGCACCTGAAGGTGCACCAGCGTTTGTCCCCTGCTAATTAATGTTCTGCCCATGCCAAGGTCAAGCTCAATATCTCCTTTTTTTGTTGGAATAGTAGACAATACACAAGAAAAAAAAATTTTTTTTTTCCTGGTGCTGGAGAGAACAAAAACATGTGAGACCTAGGAATGTTAATTAGAATTTCACACACAAAGACTCACTGTCGCTGTTCTCTTGGGGCGAAGGGAGGGGAGAGACATTTACAATAATATAAATAGATAATCCAACATAAGAGTGTTCCATTATTTATAATCTCTGTAATGACGCCTTGGATTTAAGAGCTGTAATTAATTATGCGCCATGATGAATGGTCAAGGAAAAGCCAATGGCCGTGGCCCTGGTGGTGACAGCTTGCTCTGATTTGAGGACATCTTGTCACATCCAGGCTGTTGATTTATTAGGCACTCAGTCTTACCCAATCGATCTTGCAAAGAGGAATTGCTATAAATATAGAACAACTTCAGGGAAATCCATCCCAGGGTAGTAAAAAGCCAGAAGCAATGGCCCCAAAATGTGCAAGTTGGTTCAGGTGCTGCTTCCTTGCACAGAGAGCACCCTGGGACTGAGCCTGGGCCCGGCTTGTCCCTCCAGCCGAGCGCAAAGCTGGGCCCAGGGCAGATGCCTGCCATTATTTTGAAATAACTCTTTGAATTGAATGGAGCCAAGTAGGATCTAATTAGGTGTAGGGAACAAGTACAGAAAACACAAGTCCCCTATCCTAGGTGGAAAGAATCCTCCCAAATTCTGGACTAATTAGGACATAGTTATTTAACCTAGAAGCTTCCGGGAAGAGGAATTGGGCAACTGCTGGCAGTGCATAGGGAACAGAGGGTCAAAGAGACCACACGTTCCAAAAAGCTCATGCTCCCTCCAAAATACAGGGAGTGAGAGTGGGAACCGATTCTTTCAGACTTGATTTTGAAGCGCAGAGCAAGGATCTGCCCTGCGGGAAGCTGCGTCCTTCTTAAAGCTGGAAGGAGGTTTCCCACCACGTTTCTTCCTTACGTAAGACTTAAAGACCGGATCATTGCCCTTCACAGGCAAGCTGGTGTGTTTCCCCCTGTTCCTTGAACCCCTGCTCGTGCATAAGTCAAACCCAAAGGTGCACCCTGGCACCTTGGCCAGGATGCCACAGGATTCCACCATGCAAACTGCCTGGTGGAATCCTGGGAAGCCAATCTCCAGGACAGGAGTCAGGCTGCAGCTCTCCTGGCCGTGTAGAGAGACCCCGAGGCTGAATACTCAACACCGGTCTCATTCCAAGGCGGCATGGCCACAGCAACTCTGGGAAGAGGAGACCAGAGCAGGACAGGTGATCAGGGGCCCAAAACTGAAGCTGACTGGGAGGACTCCCACCAGGGGGGACCCTCCTCTCCCACCTACATCCAGAGATCACGTTCTCCTGTAATAAAGATCAGAGAGGAAGGAAGACAGAGCCAGGACACCACCTTCTCAAAGGGGCGGCCGAGCAGGCAGAGCTCTGACTAGGGGGTGATCAGCCACGTGTGATCAGTCATTCTCCCTCCCCGTGCCCGAGCAGCAGAAGCAGTGCCAAGAGAGACCCCCTGCAGACCCCGAGAGAGCAAGCTCCAAAGAGCCACTCAGTGACATCCAGATAAACACAATGCCCAGGAAAAAGCAAGGGACCACTCTCCAGAAGGAGTCAGAGGCCACCTCTGCGTCAGGTACTGAAATTGTTGAGGGAGACCAGATAGGTTAAGGCTGAAGTTAGGATCGAAGATTTTGACAGATATTGAACACTTCACTTTGCATTAGATCGTTGAAGTAGTTCTGATGCAATCAAACATGTATCTAAGCAGATTCTAATAATAATAACAAAATAACTGTTGCTCAGGTGCAGTGAGATACAATCAAACTGTTTGCAAAGTCATTTGCAGGTGGTCCAAATAATCCACATGTCTCCATGTCAGACTTCAAGCCAACAATTGTCATTAATTATTTTGCAAATTCTGTAAAGCCACATTAATTCAGAATCCATTATTTATGCAGAATGTGTAACAATTATGCTAAGATGGAATCAACAGCACCTTTGTCTAGTATGAGATGAAAGGGTTCCCGGTGCCAGGAACAAAGAAGTGAGGGCATTTAAACTAAATTAAGATGAAAACATGTTGGAAAATGGCATGTTATTTGTTCATAAATGATAATCATTACTGAAGAAGCAAAAGGTTCTGCTTATCCTTCCCCAAAAAAGCATCATGAGGTTCTCTGCCTGGATGGCATTTATTAAGTCTTAATGCAAATTCAGAGCTGACATCTCAAAGCTCCCAGCATGCATTTCTTTGTACAATTTCCATAATTCAGACTTTTGCTCATTCAAATTGGCCTTTTGATTTCATTAGTCTATACATTGTACCCACATCCCAATCTCCTGGAAGAGGCAGCAGAGGTGCTGGCTGAGGTCCTAGAGTCTGTTGCATGACTATCCATGGCAGGTCCTCTCTCCCTCCCTCCGTTGGCTCTGTGACCTGAAGCCACCCCTCTGAGGTCTCTGGGCCTCAGCTTCTTTGGTTAACTGGGGGTGATGATAAGATCCACCTTTCAGGTTTTCATGAGAGCTAAACAGCTGATATTAGCAAAGACTGTCCCTGCCCAGCTCCTCTGGAATTGTTTCAGTCAGCTATTTCATTGCTGTGACTAAAGAACCCCATCAGCACAATTGTAGAGGAGGAAGAGTTTATTTAGGGCTCACGGTTTCAGAGGTCTTACTTTGTAGAAGGCCGGCTCCCTTCCTCGGGGCTCGAAGACCATGGTGGAAGAGTGTGGCAGAAGGAAGCGGCTCACATGTTAAACAGGAAGCAGAGAGAGAGTCTCCACTCTTGAGATACAGAATATATACCCCCAAGCCACACCCCAATTCCCACCTCCTCCAGCCACACCCACCACTTCAGTTACCACTTAGTTAATCCGTATCAGGGGATTAATTCACTGACTGGGTTGAGACTCTCACAGCCCATTAGTTTCTCCTCTGAACCTTCTTGCACTATCTCACATGTGAACTTCTGGAGGACGCCTCACGTCCACACCATAGCAGGAAGCCCCCATCAATTCTTCCTGGGCTTGGTGGTGCATGCCTATAATCCCAGTGACTCAGGAGGCGGAGCCAGGAGGATTGCAAGTTCAAAGCCAGCCTCAGCAACTTAGCAAAGCCCGAGGTAACTTAGCCAGACTCTGTCATCTCATAATAAAATGTGCCAGGGATGTGGCTCAGTGGTTAATTGCCCCTGGGTTCAATTCCCGGCACACACACACACAAATCAGCTTCAGTGTGTTAGCATGTTTTTTCATTAAAATGCCATGAGTGGCTACACCCCTGATCCCTCTGCCAAGGAAATATCTTCACAGTGGGTCTGCTCTCTTGCATTTGGGGGATTGGTGTTAGTGACTGTCCCATTTGCCACGGCTGCTGTAAGAAGTCTCCACAAGCTCACTGGCTTCCGCCTCTCAGTTTTGGAGGTCAGAGGTCCCTGGGTCATAGAGTAGGTAGGGCTGGTCCCTTCTGGAGGCTCCAGGGAAGAGACCCTTTTCTTGCCCTACTGGTTTCTAGACCTCTGTGTCCACTGCCACATCTCCTTCTCTGACTGGCCCTGCCTGGCCCTGCTGCCTTCCTGCAACAAGGACCTTGCAGTTAGACTGCCCTACCCAGTCACCTCTGGAAGGTCTCCCTCCCCATGGAAGTGTCCTTAGCTCGAGCAGAGCTGCAAAGTCCTGTCTCCCATGTAAGGCAGTACCACCACGGGTTCTGGGGTTAGGAAAGGTACCTCTTCAGGGGACTGCTGACTGACCACATGGACACTCTGCAGCCTTTAGCTTCGCTCCTGTCTCCTAAGCTGCCCGCCCCTCCCTCCCTCCCTCCGTCTTCCTCCTCTCAGTGAACAGCAGTGACTTTTAAAGATGGATCTATAATTGCAAAAAGATGGCCATGATACGAACAGTTTCCCAAGTCATAGCGGACTTGATTGGCATTTAAAAAAAACTTGCCTATTAAGCAAATACACATTAAAAAAAAAATGAACAAGAGGAATAAACAGATGTCTCTCATTAGCAAAATAAGGGATTTTATTTTTACCAACTTTACTTTTCTTTCTTAATGCTCATCCGTAAATGAGAGAAAATGAAGTCTTGAGCTAAATAATGAAACTCTTAAGTTTCCAGACATAGGAAACTCAGCAGAGTTGAGAAAAAGGGCAGAGAAGCAGGTTACACTCTGGTTCACTCTGGGGGGACAGCAGTCCCTTTTAAGCTTGCTCTGGGGTCACATGACCTTCTGACAGCTTATGCATAAAAAAAGGATTTTCCAAAGGGGCGGCATGAATCCCCCAGGGATAGGAGAGCCTCAGGAGCAGGCAAGCCACAGCCTCAACCTTGGCCTGACCTTGTGGTCACCAAGGTGTCTGCCCTGGTTCTGTCCCTTAGATGATTTGCGATGACCATCTCACTAACTGGACACAACCCAGGTTCATGCAGGGGCCACCCAGTGATGGGACGGGGTGAGGTTTCGGGAAACTTACTCAGGCCCACACTTCATTTGCATTTTAAAGACTTTCCAAAACAAATATGGACTTTCCTACTCCTGTGGAAATACTGGGCTCTCAGCCTGTCTGTTGCTTCTCCGCTTTGAATAACCATGTCATTTTCAAAAGAGGTCTAAATTTCCTCTTAACTCAGAGAAGTGAGGCTTCAGGACAGCCATGGCGCCTCAGGTCCAGCCGGCCAATGGTGGACTATGGGACAATGGGCTGGACATGATGGAAGTTCCCCCGGCAAAGGGTTCCAGGCTTCTCACCCCTGGGACCATGATGCCAGGGTTCCCAGAGCCCCTGTTCCTAAGCAGCAGTGGGGAGTCTGTGTCCTCACCCAGTGGCTCCAATGAAGAGACCCTGAGGTAGGAAGGAGCTTGCTGTGTAGCAATGTCACAAGGCCATGTGGCTTGAGGTGGTGGAGGGTAGGAAGGAAGTCCCCGAGGGGGGCTGGAGGGTCTGGTGACGAGTGCTGTGGGGCTGGACCGGTGTGGACGTGAGTGCTGGCATCCACTCTCCTTCTTAGCCAGCCCTCCCTTCCTAAAGGAGCCCCCTTCCTCCATCCCGGTGAAGGCTCCGTGTGCCCCTCCCTGCGGCCACACACAGGACGCCAGGTGTGTGCTCTGGACGAAGACAGGACAAGACGGTCCCCTCCCCTTGGAATCCTTGGGCCAGTCAGGAGTGGAGAGCTGAGGTCTGAACAAAGGCAGATGAGGACTCCGAGGTGACATGTGGACCCCACAGCCCTGGACAGGAGGAGAACCAGAGCAGACGGGGACAGTGACCAGCAGAATAGAAAGAGGAATAGATCCTGAGCTGTAACCAGAAGCACTATGGGAATGCGGCATTTAGCGACGAGTCAAGGCCTCATCTCATCACAAGGCCTTGCCTTACTGGTGCCACCATCTCTCGGTGCTTGTCTTCTTGAAAGAGAGAGACTTAGAACAAGCCCAGAGTTTATGTCATGAAACGGAAGTGTGGGCTGCGCCAAACCCTCCAGAGAGAGGAGGCAGGCGGGCTTTCAGCTTGGTCTGGAAGCCTCCCTTCTCATGAGCTGTGCGTTTGGGGGAAGTTCCTGCCCCGGCCTGGTGCCTCAGGACTCTGCTAGTGCCCCAGAGAGGGTCAGCCGGTAGTCCGGTCACGCCCTGTCCCTCCCTTCCTCCCTCCTCCCTGCCTTTCTTTTTTCCACAATGCCATAATGATGCTATAATTTTCACACCGCATGCCTTGACCAATCTCACTCTGTTCGGTTTCACAGAGGCAGCGTCCAGCTATAAGGAGGTGATTTTATGTTGTTTTCTTTCTACCACCTGAGGTGGAGTGATCTTTTGTCCCTCAAGATGGAGTGAGCTGATTTTCCTCCATCCTAACTACCTACTTCAACATGAAGACATTTAGTAATAAGGCTTAGTCGCAGTCAATACGATCATGACCCTCCTTTTACAGACGGAGGACCAGCTGCTGAACCACAGGGAGCCAGGGTCAGCACCTGCTTAGTGCCACCTCCGTGGCCCATGCACTTTGGTCCTCTGGTTTAAGCTTTTTCTTTCATTTACTAATTTATTTGGCTTCCTATAATGAGCGGACTGCCCACCATCATGGAAGCTCTGTTGGGTGATTGGATTTTCCTTTTAAATGGAGGAGCCGAGTCTGTCTGTCTAGGGAGGGAGTTTGCTATTTGAGTGACGAGCAGCTTCCCATTATTAAAATGAAGGTTACTCTCCTCTCCACTTGGTTACTTCAGCTGAAACTGATGCCCTTCTCTTCCTCATCCCTTTGCTAAACCTCAGCATGGCACACAAAGGGCACCCCAGCAGGACCGCCCCACCCCACCCCACCCGAGCTCCTGTGCAGGCTAAGGGGCCCTGACGTGGGAGACAGAAAGGCTTGGTTGTCAGCAATGCCCTTGGCTTAGAATTATTAAATTTCCCAGCGCTTACCCTGGGGGTTCCAACATGGGAAAGGCAGGACATGAAAGGAAAGAGTTACAGCAGGGGTTGAAAGAGAAAGGGCAGGAGTCTGATTAATGTCATTAACTTTTCATCTTATAGTAAGGAGCATTTTAAAAATCATCTAACAAGTTAGAGAAGTTGCCAAAAAGAATGGGGATTGTACTCCTGACTGCCCAGGGCCCGGGCAGGACACTTGGGAACTGGGTCACGCCACGTGAACCACAGGCAGCCCCTCTGCAGCCCCTGACACTGGCCTCCCATCTACAGGGGGCTCACGTTTTAGGAAAAGTTTATGGGAAAATTAAATGTCCGAAGGAAACTGCATGTAAGGTGAAGCTGCACCAGACGCAAACTGTGTATGTTCAGGTTATCCAAAGGCAAGACTTAATGATGTCCTCATCCAAAAGGCCAGCGACCCTGTGTTTTCAGAAACAAGGTTTTAGAGTAGGATCGTGCAGGGGTCAAAGATCACGTCTGGGCACCTGGCAGAGCCTGGTTTGCTTTGTCAGGGACGTTGACCCTCATCGGAGGGAGAACCTGGTTCCCCTGGGAAGCGAGTGAGGGCCCAGTGCCCCCAATACTCTGCTCTGGGAGACTCCGGCTCCCACTGCTGTGGAGAGGGACACAGTTTTGTGCTCTGTCGCAACTCAAGACTTAAAAAGGAATCACATAGTAAACTTGATACTCACTTATCTTTCCTCTCCTCTCATTGCATTAACTAAAGTCTCAGCTGGATGCTGACACTTCCTTATTACCTCTATAAACACTACTCTCTGGCCACCAAACCCCAGAGGTGGTTAGATTAACTGAAGATAACGAGAGCCCAGTAACGTTGTTTACGCGCATTGTGTGTTGGGAGGGGAGCAGTTTCTTCCAAGTCAACAGGTCATATTTGTATTTCCAGGACGCACACATTCTGCTTCACAGGTGTACGCACGTGGACTATGCACCCACATAGCATCGCACTTTCCTTCCCACTCAGTGTCCTGTATTCAGTGCGTTTGGGAATATTCATCCGTGTGGCATCTTCTGCAGTCATCCTCTGTGCTGTGTGCTATTCCTCTGAGTGAACGACCACGCTGATTCACTTGTTCCATTGTGGATGGGCCTTTGACGCTTCTGTATTAGGGAAAGGCAAGAGTGTCCTGGCTGGGGTGGGGGGACAGGAGTGTCTCTGGGGAGCATCGATGCATTTCCAGGGTGCCTGTGCCCTTCAGTGCAGAGTTGGGGGCAGGGCCATGGGGCGTCCACATGCACGACTCCGATGGATGTCTCTAGAGTGTCCCTCAAGGGCTGTCCTCCTTCACTGTCCACCAGTGGATGTGAGGAGCCTGCTGCTCTACGTCCTGGCCAGCCCTGTCCATGTGCCTCTTTTCTCAGCTCTGCCATTTTCGTGGGTCTCTAGTGGTATTGCTTTGAGCTTTCCTGGGGAAGGTTGGGAGCCACTCTTACGTTCTCGGTCACTTACCCACTTTGGTGAGGTGGCCGTTCAGTCAGTGGCTCATTTTCCCATTGGGCTTCCTGTTATTTCTGGAAGAGGCCTGTGCCCTTATAACCCCATCTGTGTCTGGAAGATCTGGAAACACAGGTGATCCAAAGGGGACGTCAGGAGTCCCGTGGAGCCCTGGCGGTGTTCCGCATTTTTATATGAACACGCAGAATCTGTGAACTGTGAGCTGTCTACATTTTCTGCATAAGCTTGACAAGTTTAAAGGAAAGATGCAATTACAAAAAAAAAAAAATTAGAAAATAGCAGAAGAGGGCGTTTGCAGTAAGTCCAAACTGCATGGGGTGCACACAAGAGGAGGAGCGGTGGCAGTGACCCCTGGGGCAACTGGAGGAGCCTGAGGCTGCGGGAGGGCCTGAGCTCGTGGTGAGCTGTCCTTACCCCAGGCTCTTGAGGGATTGGTGCTAGTGTCCCTGGGATACTGAAATCCGGGATGCTGAGGTCCCTTACGTAAAATGGAGAAGGAGCAGCTGCAGAGAAATGCTGTGGGTTCTTCCCTATCACACCTTCCCACTTTCCATCGCCGACCCCGACACCTGTCCAGCGTGGGCGTGGAAGCCTGGGAAACAGTCGGCAAGGACCAGCCCTTTCACTTGGGCAGAGCAGAGGAGCAGGGGATGGGCCTGAGAGCAGCACACAGGAAGCCCAAAGACTGGCCGTCCATCGACTTATGTCCACAGGCTGGTGAGTCGTAAGCCACTCACTTCCTTCCCAATCCCAGGCTGGTCCCCTCTGCACAGAGTAGGGTGGGTATGCAGCCCCGTCCCATGGAAGGGAGGCCCACTCCCTGCGTCTCTGGTGTTCCTAGGCTGAGGAATGTCTCTGGAGTATGTCAGGAATGGTCAGATGCAGGAAGGACAGGTGAGCACAGAGAGGTGACTCTGGTGACTGCGATGCTGTAACCAAAACCCACCTCGGCTCACTTCACAGCCCCGTTGGAAAGCAGGGCTGGGACCTGGGGTGCGTAAGAACCCTCCCAGGTGTGTGGCAGGGTCTCTGAGTCCCGGGGCCAAGGCCAGGCCGCTCGCGTCCCTGAGCTGACCGCGGTGGCGGATGACCTGATTGAGCGCACTTCTCCCACTTGAATGTGAGTGTTAAGAACTTAAAACCTCAAAACGAAACTCCTAAGTTGCAAAGCCTTAAGGCTGAAGACAAGCTTCTAGCTATTTATCTTTACCAGGTATCCATTCTCTCCAAATTACCTGGGAGATGACTCAGTCCGTGGGAGAGGGAAGTAGTCAGCCTCAGTGGGCCAGCAGGAGCCAAAAGAGCCAGCCGGGCCCCCGCGGCCTTCCCTGCAGCCCTGAAACCACAGAACGTGTACCATGGTTCCTGGGACAATAGCATGTATGCATGTATGTATTTATTTATTTTGTACACACTGACTTTACACTCACAGCAGCTCCTACTAGATAACGATTTCAACTAAGAACAGTCGCTGCGGCATCCGTGGCCCACAGTGCAAAAGGGTGTTGGGACGAGCGTGGCACCCTGAGGGACGGGCAGAAGGGAGCCTCTGCTGTGGGTGATTTCCGCTGGGTCTGAGTCCCACTCCGTCTCTCTTCCGTTTTCTCTCCCGGTGCTGGGGGATGAACCCGGCTGTGCTGGGCAAGTGCCCTACCACCCAGCCACATGCCACTTCCCCAGCCCTTCCGGATTTTTTAAATTTAAAAGTCCCCGTCTCCACTTTTTGTGACTCTGAGATGCAAGGCATGCGAGTCGACTGGTCAAGCCATGTGTATTTTCCTCTTGGCCCCTCTCAGGCCAAACACGGGTTTCCCTTCAACTCACAGGTGGTTAGACAGATGTGAGGCGCTGGTCCAGATGCCCGGCAAGAAGCTGCTGAGGATGTGGAGGAAACGTCGCTGGAAGTACTTGCAATTCTCAGCAAATGTCCTCGGAATGTCCCCTGGGAGCATGTGTGGATCTGCCAACTGCCTTTCCAACCACCCAGAGCAAACCACGGAAATTTTATCTTCAGTCATAAATTAACTTGGGGAATTTGGAAAGATCCCCCAAGATCTGTGAGTTGGAGAGGTCTATGAATTTCAATCTGTCGATATTCACAAATAATCCTGAGACATTAAAATACACAGCCTGAGGAGCCCAGGCCATCTGGCTCACCTGTTGTTTCTGGCTCAGCCCTGGCACGAGTCCCGTGGAGCTGCAGGCAGGAGCCTTGCTGATCCCCAGGGCCGGGAGCCCTCGGCTCCAGCCGGACTCACTGAACTCAATCAAGCCGCTGTTGTTCTGAGGCCTAAACGTCTCCGTCCCATATCCTCACTTTGGCTTCTCCTATTTCACAAGCACCATATTAATTTCCAGCTCTGAGTGGCACATTCCTCTCGGCACCATAAATAAGATGGAAGAAAGGAGAGGAGGCCTGCCTGGTGCTCCCTGGATGTCCCTTCTTTCACCAGCTGCAGAGCAGACCCGGCGGGCAGCTGGTGTTCAGGTCTCTCGCCAACCCAGTACGGGGCAGAGGGCGGGGCTCGCATCTGGGCCATGCTCATGCAGGGTGGGCTTCTTTTCTAATGTTTATTCTCTGCTTCCTTGTGTCACGGACAGGCCCAAGCAAGGACCTTGAAGGACCAGGAATTCGCCAGGCGCCCCCTGTGGACACACAGGGCTCAGTGGTTCCACCCAGTACACTGGTTTCAGTTTGGCCTGAACACAGACACGGGCAATTGCTGCAGGGGTGGCTAAAGTGGGCTCGTAAGAGTATCAAGGCAAACAGAGCTCCTGGCGGAGGAAGCACACGCGGGTCCCTCCTGCATATGACCCTCAGGCTTGCCTGGTCTCCTAGTGGCTTTAACCCTGGAAGGAGGGCACCCCTGGAGCAAGGCGACCCAGAGCTGAGACTCAGGGCGGGAGCTCTTCACTGATGTAGAGGACTCAGCATGTCCAGCTCACAGCCATTGGAGAGCGGCAGTGTAAGAAGCAGAACCTTAGAATGCTAGGCGTCTGGAAAACCCACACTTAGCCGCTCAACGGGACGTTGTCTCCCCCAAGCACGGCCGTGTGGCTTCCCTGAGTCCAGGGGGCCTCAGGAATCTATTTTCAGGGGAAAAATAAGGAAGGAAAAAAGAAGCAATGATTTATATTGTTGTGTCTCCTCCTTCTCCTCCTCCTCTTAGCCATCTCACCCCTGCCAGGCCCCCATCTACTACAGATCAGACAGAAGTGTGCACCTGGACAGTCCCCAGTGGGCTTCCTGAACAGTGACCACCCACAAAAGCACCATGCAGTCTCTTTCCCCGGGGAAATCGGGTCCACCATGAGCCTCTGCCCGGTGCATCGGGATGGCCCCTCGGCCGCCAGCACCTAGTCCTGAGGAGTGGCAAGCACACACGGGTCCCCCTCGCTCTCCGCCTTTTAGCCTGCCTAGGCTGCACAGTAGCACACAGAGCAGGCGACTTAGCAGGAAGGGAGTCCTTGCTGCTGTGCAGACCGAAGCCCAGGACCTGGGCCAGCACTGCCAGGCCCCAGCGAGCACCTCTTCCCAGCGTACGGACGGCCGCCGTCCTGCTGCGTCCCCAGACAGAGGACAGAGAAAGAGACAGAGAGAGCAAGCTGCCCCTTCTTGAAAGGACACGGATCCTGCCGTGCAGTCACCACACTCAGGACTTCATCTAAACTTAATCTCTTCCCTGAAGTCCCATCTCCAAGTACCACTGCATTTGGAGGCAGTTCTTGAAGACACAGATTTCAGGGAGACACAGCTCAGGCGATAGCAGTGGCAACGCCAGCTACCAGCATGTGGCAGGTGCTTCAATGCCCCGTGAACGGATGAGTGGAAGACAGTCCCAGCCGAGCTTTTCCTCTTTGGTGGGTACAATGTGCACACCTGTGCTAGATTATTTTCTAGCTGACTTTACCACACCAATACGCCTCTATAAACCCTTTATAGACAATAGTCCTTCATAAACTTCCCAGAAATCCCCTCAGTGACAGGAAATCAACTGAGACCTGTGAGACAAAACAAACCGAGAACCGTATTCTTCTGGAGCCCACCAGGAAGACAGGCAGATGCCTAGGCTTCCTGTCCTTTCCAAAGCCCGAGGCAGCGTGGGAGGCGTCTCTGGGAGCTGGGGCTCATGGTTCCTCTGACTCCCCTGCGGTCCCCAGACCTCCCCTCTTTAGCACACCTGTGGTCTAATTCCTTGGGACTTCTAATACCTGCAATGGCTGTGGTGCCTCCATTTCCTAATGCACCCAGGCAGATGCTACACCCCCAAGGACACTTTTTGTATATGTTATGTAACATGTTTGTCCTCCCAAAATACTCAAACCCAGACCTGTCTACCTGGACCAGCTCTTGAAGCGAAAATATTAGCTGCTATTTGTATAAATTAGTGGGAAGAAGATCCGGTCAGTGGAAAGCACTGGATTGAGTCAAATAAACACTGGGAGTAAGCAGAGAGCAGCAGATTTCACTGTGGACACGTTCAGATGCAAGGTGCAGACACTTGTCAACAGTCCCTCAGACCAAAACCATATGCAGCATTCAATTCAAAAGCCCGAAGGCGAGTTCAGAAGCGGTCTTGCTGTCGACAGCCTAGACCCTCCCTGCCAGGAGGGAGGACAGGGAGAGTGGGGGCGGTCCTACACTCCAGGGATGGCCAGGGAGGAACACATTTCCCAGGAGGCCGCGGAAGATGCGCCCTCATGTCTGATTGGCCCAAACTGGGTCACACGCCCTCTTCCTTGGCCATTGAACAACCAGGGAGTAGGGTGATATCATTACATGTGGCCAATGACGGCCATTCCCTAGAGCACAGGTGAGGCTGGTGCTGCCCCTCACTGCAGGCTCAGCCAGGACGGGGACAGCCCACACAGGGGACGTGACCCAGGTGGCAGGAACGCAGGAGCTTAAGCAGGACCAAGTCACACGGTGACCGCTCTTCCCATTGCACAGACTTTGGTTCATCTGCCCCACCAAGAAGTACAACGCCTCCCGACCCTCCACCATCCTCCTTGCTGCCATAAAGGAAGCCGGACTCTGGCCTAAAGCTGGAGGTGGCCAGGTAATGGTGTTTCATGTTCATCTATTGCATTGATCTATTTTTTACCTATTAAAATGGTTGACTCACATTAATTATGCAGATTAACGGGCCTCTCTGAGACCTTCCGCACATGCGTGTCTCCGACTTTGTTCATTTCCATAATTACACCCTATTCTTGACAAGTGATAATGGCTTCCCATTTATACTATTGATGGAGTTTAAAAATGTCTTTTTTTGAATAAATTTAAGTAAAATGAGACTTTTAGAATAAATATTAAGTAGATAATAGGACAATTATGGTAATTGTGGAGAAAATTATAAGAATGTTCAATCAAAGACTGGAGATAGGAAAAGGCCATGTGAGGAAGAGTGGGAGAGAAGGTTCCGGAGGGTCCTGGGCCTGCGGTGTGGGTAGACCCAAAGGACAGCTGAAATCTGTCTCTAATTTCTAGGGCAAAGAATATGAAAAAAAACCCCGCCCCGTTCTGGCCGTTCTTCCCTCAGACAGCATTTTGACACTCCACTACGGATCCCCAAACACAGAAATTGTTGTGATTTTAATCATCAAAATATTGGGCTTTTTCAAAATTCGTTTGATCCAACGTTGGCAGTTTTCGTTAACTGCTGCCACCATCCCAGTGTTTCTGACAACAGTCTGACATATTCCAAGTCAAGTTCACCGTCTATTGATTCCCTGTTTTCAAATCTGGAGTGACAGAGGAAGTCGCAGGCTGATCTTTGTGCGTACACAGCACGTGCCTCTGCAGACACACACAGACACACGTTTTTGATCGTGGTTCTTTGACTTGGATGCTTGCAAACAAAAGCACAACATCCGTGAGCATCCTCGGTTTTCCCCGCCCTGGCCCTGTGTAATTGCGACAGGCCGGAGGCACACAGAGGCTGACTCTGGATGGGACTCAGGCCGAGGGTGTTTTCCACTGGCCATGTGTGACGTCACCTCTGGTAAGGCCCGGTCTCACTCGGGGATGGAGTGCTTCACCACCAACAGCCCTGGTTCCCTGTGACCAAGGCCAGCACAGTCCTGGAGACCTGCACCCCTGGTCTGGAGCTGGTGGAGGCTGACACTCCCTTGCCCTGGGAAGAGGTTTCCCTGGAGAAAGGGCTGCGTGGTGCAGAGGGTGCTCAGGCACCACCAGCGGCCTGGGGACATGCACTTCCGGGGGCCAAGGGTGCTCTGTGCACTTCTTTGAGTCTTTCTTTCTTAGTCAAAAATGGCTGCTGGGCTTGGGGCGTCAAATCCATTGTCTCCCAAGCTCCAGAAGAGAGCGCCCAGAAGAGGTCAAAAGAACACCTGGAAAGGCCACCTTCTTTTCCTGAGGCCTTTTTCTTCCTCTTGTTGTTGGCCTTGGCTTCTCCGTGTCTGGTTTACTTTTGGGTTTTTTTTTGTTATTTTTGTTGTCATTTGTTTTTCTCCCAAAAATGTCACCCGGGACTTCTTTTGCCTCATTGGTCACTACCAGGTCACAGATCCGTCCTTGGGCCCATCCCAGGCCGTGGGGACTGGCTCCAGTCACTGAGGCTTCGTTTCTTGGGACCCTTTATTTGCACTTTATTTCCGTCGAGGAGGAGGATGGAACGCGGGAGAGTCTCCAGAAGATGAGCAGAGCGCTCCTTAGCGTGCGGGTGCTAGGCACTCAGCCATGGGTGGTCAGGGGTGCTGGTGACAGAGTCGAGGGTAGGATTCTTGAGGGCCGACGCCTAGTTGGGGGGCATTTCTGCAGATTGAGCGAGCCTGTTAGGGCAGAGTGCAGGCGCAGGAGAGGGAGAAGACCCTCACTCAGACACGCCCTTGGCTTTTCTGCATCTGTCTCCAACAAAAGTCGCTTGGCCCAGGTCAGATGGAGAAGCAGCTCTGGCCAGGGGCACAGCTCTGTGTGTTGGGGACAGTCACGGGTCTGGGAGGAGCCCCGTTAGCCTGCCCCAGGGCAAATCACAGCCGCCTCTTTACAGTTAGGAGACCCTGGTGCCAACCCCCCTTTTTATTTATTTATTTTTTTACCTGATTTTTTATTTTTCTCATTTATGAACAGAGATGGCAGCAGAAGGCTGGGAACCTGTTTCTCTGCAAGAATGGCAACTTCCGGCGCTCGCAGAACAGGAGCGGTGCTGGCCCTTCACAGGAGCCCGATCTCCCTCCCCTGCCTGTTCATTTCCACTTTTCTGTGAAACCTGTGTTGAGAACTGAGATTAGAGGTGGATGAAATCCCCTGCCATCCTAATTGATGAAACATGAATTCTCTATTAGTTGTAATTTGAATTATTAAAAATCTGAAATCAAATATAGGATGATAACTCGAATATGCTACCTATGATGTTTTGAAGAAAATTAAAAACCTCACACCACATTCATTTTTAATAAACCTGTTTAATGATGAGATAATATGGAACTGTCTCTATCTTACCAGATCAGTATGAGGTCAAGATAATTAAACAGGACTCCTTTATTTACACCTTGAAATCGTTGTGGTATTTCTAGACTTTTTACATTTTATCTATTAATTTGGAAATATTTTCTTTTTTATGAGATATTTTCTTGATTTATACCTTTTCCAAATTACTACTAATTTCAAACGAGGGGCATCTGAATTAGCAAAATTTATGAATCACAAAGGACTTTTTGAGAGCAAATGATGCTTTAATTAAGTCTAGGTGTGCCTTGAACTGTCTACTGTGATTCTTCAGCTCGTCCACGTTTTGTTTGTTTTGTTTCTGGCAGAACTCACTAAGAGGACAGGCTTTCCGAATTCCTTGGTCAATGCCTATGACTGAAGTATCATCAAAGGTACCTGTGAGGAAATTTTACTGGGCACTTCTCAATTGTTTCATAATTAACAAGAGATACGTGTAGGAGCCTGACTTTGTGCTTCCTTTGAATATGCTTGTATGAGGATATGACGCTGGGGGCTCTGGCAGCCATTTTGGGGCAAGAGGTAACACACATCAGGACCAAGCCAATATGCTATAGAATATGGAACAGAAGGATGGAAAAAACCTAGGGACCTAAAGACATCAGAGAGCTTCTAGAAGAAACCTGTGATCAGGTGGCTTGAAATGTCTGGTTGTCTGAGGTAGTAGAACCCTGTCTTGTGACGCCTTCTGTCAGAATATTTGCTTGTTAGCACTAATACATGGTGGTAGTGGAGGATTTCCAATGAAACCGAGTCCTACCGTTCAAGTACTGCCACACGCAGGTTAGGAACCTAGTTTGAGTTTCCACGGAGCTTTCCTCGAGACCTTAATGGTAACAAACAGGTGTGTAGAACGTCTCCTCCTGCTTCAGCGCCAGCGTGGCCTTGGCCTATCTGCGCTCTCCTTGCAAATCCCACCAATGGCGTCTCGAAGCAGCTCCGTGCGTGTGGATGGTCCTCACACTTTCTAGGCGTGTGTGATCTTGACCCTTCAGGGCTTTTCCTGCAGCCAGGGTTGACCCCTAGCGTGGCCCTTGTTCGGCCCAGCACGGTGACCCCCTCCCCTTGCACACGCTGCCTGTCTTGACCACCTCCCAGCTCCGACCTGGCTCCAGAGCTGCAATAAGGAAAGGCTGACAAACAGTCAAAACCTCGGGGCTCTGGTCCTGAGTCCCACGGGGAGAGATCTGGCCCCTTTCTTTCTATTTCCAGTGAGAGGTGCGACTTCCTGATACCTCCAGATTTTAGAATCTCTCCTAAGAAAGATATAAAAAAAAAATGCATTTCTTTTCTTCAATTTTGGAAGCAGCCTGCACACAAACCCCACACTCCTTCAGAACGCTGAAAATACAAAAAATATTTTCTAGTTCTCATATAGCCAATCTTCCCCCAAGAAAACAAAACTTAAAAAACAAAACAAAAAAAAAGACTGAAAGGAGCTTTCTCAATATTTTCCGTGATTTCACTGAGCTTATAAAATGTGAGGTTTTATTAAACTGTAGACCATGGCAGTCAGAGAAGGTATAATTTAGGAAGATTAAATGAGCCGGATGCTATATGCCTCTCGTATTTAAGGCATTGAAAGATGTGGAAGTAATTGGGAAATGATGCCTTGTGGACACCAGGCTGTTTTTTGGCTGAGCGGCTAATAATACTCTTCACAATGTTCCAGATGTGTGTGTTTCCTCTAATAATGGGGAGCTAAAAATAACACTCCTAATCCTTCCTCCAAATGATGACGGGCAGGCCCACTGACCAGGCAGGCCACCGGAGGGAGGCAGTGGGTGTCTCTGAGCAGCTCCACCATCAAATAAATACGCAGGCTCATCACATTATTCACATGCAACCTTAATGACTTCAGAACCTGCTCCAAACTTTTCCAAGTTAACTCCCCATAATGAGCTCCTGGGCTCTCGCCTGCCAGCTCACGCCTGCCTGCTCAGTGGACGCCACTGGGCACGTGGCTTGCTGGAATACTGATCGGTCCTGGGTCATTCTTCCATTTGGGGGGCTTGGGACCTCTGGGCTTAGCTCCTTCCTCTGTTCCCCTCTCCTTCTGTCTTCTGGGGGGGAGCGTGATGCAGGCACCTGCCTCTGTGCCGCGTTGAAGATTTCATGCTGCCCATGATTGACCCTAAGGTCTTCCTTACTTTGCAGGCGTGGAGGTGACCCATCCGTCCCTGCTCCACAAAGGTGCTGCAGAGCTCCTCCCTCCCCGCACTGCCGTCTGCCTTTGACTGGGATCCTGTCGTGGGAGTATTTTGGGATTCTTCTCTTCCGTTCTCCAACCCTTAACCTTTCAGCTAATCCCTTTTAGATGACCCCTCATGCAGTAGGGTTGGGGCGATGGTGCTTAAAAGTAGTGGAGGGCAAAGAAGGAAGCTGAGGGGCCCCTACACTGCCTCACCCTCCCGTCTCTAGGGCAGAGATGCCACCTACGTTGGGGTCACTGGGATAGGCCTTGTCCGTGGGAGGAGGGCCTGGATCTGGTCCCAGTTCCGTCAACTCACTGGGCCGGAGGGCGGGTCTAGGGGCCAGGGTTCCCACCTGCAAAGTGAAATGGTAATATTCCAACCTTCTGCCTCCACGGGTCTTGAAAAGAGAGCTCACGGGACGCAGGAAAGCCCTGCAATGTGAAGAAGCACCTGCAAGTTCCCGCGGACATCGGTCCCCGTCCGTAGCGGAGTCCGGCCTGGAGGGCAGGCCCAACCCGGCTCTGGGCTGTGACCTCCCTGCCAGGGAAGAAGTATCTCGGGGGCTCGTGACTGCAGCTCTGTCCCTAGCCCCGGCACCTCCAATCCGCTGCCCACTGGCGACTGCCAACAGCACCCTCACTGAGACACGGGAAAGAGAACTAATATTCTTACCTCTTCCAGGGTCCCACTCCGATTCACTCAGCGGGGGGACTTCACTCTGCCTTGACATAGAGTAGTTTTTCTGCTCACGGTTCAATAATTGACCCCTGGGTAGCACGCGGTTCCCTTTCTAGGAGACAGTTATCCTTTAGCTGTGATAACGCTGAGCTCACAGGAAGAGCTCCTGTCCCGGGAACGAAGCACCTCTCCAGAGAGTTATCAAAACCCAGGCAGTTCATAGACAGCTGGTGTCCCGAGTGTCTTAGGGGACAGGACCCTCCACCACGGTGCTTGCCTGTCCCTTCATCCACGGCCAGCGTCTCTCTGTGAGTTGCAAATCAGCCTGGCACTCTTAGTCTTTTGGTCATTTGCCGACCCCTAGAATGTGTGCAGGGAATTGAGGGCCAATAGGTTAGGGCGGGACTTCCTTAAGCTGTTACCTTGGTAAAAGAATCGGTTGCACATCCGACCCCGATGCCTGGTGTCCTCCAAGATCTCTGCTGGGCCGCGCTCATCTCCTGGGGTTTGGGCACTGAGGCGAACGGGTTCCTGGTGGGCCAGCAGCCTGGAGCACCCCTTTGCCAGACTCCTTCCTCCGGGGCTGCACCCTGCAGACCACTGCTCAGCAAGGACCTGGGGACCGCACCCTAACATTCCCCCAAACCCACATCTTCCCAGGAGCGCAGAATGAGTCCATGGCTCTGAGCCAGTGGTCCAGCTGGGGCGGTGACGGGCACACCCGTGGACTGGTGGGATTCATCATGCTGGGCACGCTGCTCGAGGCGGGCACGGAGCCCGCGTTGATCCCCATTGCTAGGGTGCGGAGCCTTCCTCCCGAGAGCGCAGGGCTCTGCCCCGGGCACACACAGGAGCTGGCCGGTCCTCAGGGTGTTCCCTCCCGGGTTTGATCCCTTGTTCAGTATTTAACTCTGCACTTCCAGCCCCTCCCTCCTCTGTCCTGGGGTTTGTGCACATCTCCAAAGACGTGCAGACTGCGTGGACATCCCCCCAAATCAGTATGAGGTCTTAATTTGTTTCTGGAATCCAGAGGTAATTTGCAGTGCTGAAGTTGAAAATAAGTCCCCCGCCCCTCATGGAGGCTGACATTACAGGGGCCTGGGTCCAGGGGACCATCTCGGGTCAGGTTGAGACTTCACGTTCTCAGTGAAGAGGAGACACCTTGGTCCTTCCATCTGCCAAGTCCAGCGTCTCCCAGTGCACTGGGCTGCCACAGTCCTAGACCCAGGTCGCCTGGGTGTAGCTGCGAGCTGGTGGGTCAGTGTCCTCATCCAGACCTGCCCCTGGAAGTGTCACCCACAGAACAGAGAAACGAGAGTGCAGTGCTGTGTGCTCCCCATGCCCACAGCGCTCATGCCGCCTCCTGAAATCCAGGAGGAAAAGAACATTCCGGAACATTCCGAAGTGGAACTGAAAGGGGAAGAACGGTCCTCGTCCCAGGTAAGGGGGCGAGGGAGGCGGGACCCCTGCCCTAAGCAGGCAGCAGACCCCTTGTGTTCTCCTTATTGCCCTTGGTGGCTCCGGCAATGGGCTGCTTCATTCTAAGTTCATAATAAAATGTTAAATTGTGATCGTCCCCGTTTTTTTTTTTTTTTAACATGATTTCAAAGTAAAGAAATAAGAGAGACCATGTCAGGTCCCTTGTGATGTCCGGCAACAAAATGAAGTGAAACACTTTTCAGGAGTAGAAAGAGAACCCTGCAGACCCTGCATTTCAAAACATGTGTCTCCTTGGAAAATACTTGTTCTCAGTGAGCGGAATCATTATGTCCACCGGCAGCCTCTGCAGAATCCAAGGAGAAAAGCTCCAGCCAGAATAAAAAGAAATTCATCTAAACAAAGGTCCCAGACCAGCAATTCAAGCCACAGATATTTCAGGCTCCTCCCACACACCAGGGTCGCTTGTCTGGTCCATGGGAGGTATCTGCCTTCCAAGAGCACAGGGGGATGTCCCAGCGGGCCTTGAAGCCTTGGCCCGGCATTTCCTAGCTACACAGTAGGAGCATCCGCCGTGTTAGCTGGGGAGAGTTTAAACTATTTTCTGAACCTTCCTGTATATTTTATTTTTTTCTGAAACAAAACAACTCCTTCCCACCACCAATATAAATTGTGTGAATTCAGGGAAAACATCTTCAGCAGTTACCAGGAACTCCAGCGACGGAAGCCTCATGCAGTACTTGCACTCTGCAAATCAACCGCCAAATAAGACGTGTTTTTCTTTTCTGAATTTCATTTCAAACATTCTGTGTGCCTTTTGTTTTTGAGTCAATTATACTCAAAGTTATGCAGACACACAGAGATCTGGAAGAGTTCCAGCGGCCAGCAGCTCCCTTTTCTGTTTTTCCATTAGAGAAAGAACTGGGTGAAGTCCTCAGAGAAAAAGATTGTTTTTGAAGTTGTGAGAATCCATGCTGACGGGGAGGAGTACAGAAGAGCGTTTCGACTCCCTTCCGCCAGCTCCCACGCTGCTTCAGAGTCCGCATTGCCGATCGGCTGCATCCAAAGGCCCAGGGGCTTGCAGAAAGGGTAGGCCTGGGGGCGAAGTATTAAGACATATCAAGAAATTCTAGCCTGGGCTGCCAAGATGTCTCTTTTCCCCTCGCACCTGCCAAAGTGACATGCGGTGCTGCCAGCTTTACCAACTGCAAGGATCCTGAAGGGAAGGCCCGTGGGGTCTGGGCCAACTCACCCACCACCTCTCAGCTGAAGCATCTGCAGAAGCCTTGGGAGAGCAAAGCAGAAGCTCAGACCCCTTGAGATGTTCTCGGGCCTGACTTCTGTGGCTTCATCACCCTGGGGAATGTAGACCCCTTCCAGACCCTGCCCCTAACATGCACATGCACAACACAAACACACACAGACATGCACATATGCATGCTGAAGTGCACACATATGCACATCAATGTGCAGACAGATGTACACACACTTACCATCACACACAGTCACGTACACACAAATACCCACACACATACATACACACATACACATAAATATAGAAAATATACACACATGTGCCATCATACAAACACAAAAATACACACAAATTTGATGTGCCTGTAGCTATCCAAAATTAAACAACAACAACAACAACGACAACAAAATAAATAGCAGTCAAACTGGAACGCCTTTCAGTGCTTATTTTCATGTGAAAATTGATGACACTCCATGGTTGGAAGCCATCTTTATGCGGGAAAACGAGGTCACTTATTCTTCTCTTGCTTTCTCTCAACTCAACTCACCTGCGTAGTCAAACTCTGGTGCTTTCCAGCAGCCTCTCCCGCACCCCTGTGTTTTGGCCTTTGAAACAGAATGTCAACCTTGGAAACTGAGAATTCCACACTCAGCCTCCCGCTGGTGCGAGCAGTGGAAGTTTCCAAACTTTCGTGCTCTAAAGAGCTTTCAAAGGGGGGGTGCTCTCAGGAGCAACCCCGGAGGCGGCTTCAGGAGGGACCCGCACTCTCCATCCCGGGCAGAGGAAGGGCCTTTGTCTATACCAGAATTTGGATGAAGTTGCTTTTCTCAGACCAACCGTGTGCTTAGCTCCCCACTCGACTCACTCCTCCTGGGTCCAGGCCCATACCACGTGACCCCCGGGAGTGGCATCTCGTATCCTGACGGTTGATGCCCTGTGTCTTTTAAGTACCAAAGAAACGGCACAGGAGACGCCCCTGACATTTTGGGAAGCTGAGCCGTGTCAAGGGCAAACCTGAGAAAAGTAAAAAATCATATGCAAGGGACCTCGGCCCTTGGTCTGGTTTTTCTCTTTGAACGGAATGATTTTAGCACCACGAAAAAAAAAAAAAAGTGACTGCCGGGAAGAGCTGGTGTCTGGGGAACAGCCCTGCCGTCCAGTCCCCAGGCCCCCTGCCCGAGCCCCTGGGAGCTAGTGCAGCCGCAGCCTGACTACGTCCTCCCCTCCCTGGCTCTGGTGGGTTCCTCCTGCCGCCCAGCACCTGGCCCCGCGGGCGCTGTAGGTGACATGCAGTTGTACTGGGGTCCTCATCCCTGACAGGCCGCAGGCCGTCTCCCGGCCCCTCAGCGCAGGCCCCCACCCCCCTCAGTGGTGGCCAAGTCTCCCTGTCCTGAGGGAACGGTGGCCCTGCTGACTCTGTATGACTCATCCTCTAATTGAGTTTAGATGCTCCTATTTCAGAAATGGATTCCCATTAAGCCTGGGCCAAAAGTTAAGCAGCAGAAGGGAGGGGACATCGCAAGTGCCTCTGAGAAGGAGCAGCCTTCATTTGAATAATTATGTGTGGACGAGCAAGGCCTTCTGTCCTCTGCAGGGGCCGCCTCCCCGGCACAGCCCAGAGGAGCCCAGAGAACATCTTCTGCAGCACGTGACTTGGGTCTCCTGGCTCTAGTCTCTGGTTGGACTGAGGGGGAAAAAAATGAAAGAAAAGAAAAGAGAAGCGACTTTCAGCAGCCTCTCTCTCAACCCCAGTTATAACATCCACAGGACTCACTGGACACCAGCTCCTGGGACAGCCCCACACTGCTGGTGACTTGTATTTAGTCCACAGCTGTGTTAGTCAGTTTTTGTGCTGCTACTACTAAAAGACCCGACCAGCACAAAAGTAGAGGAGGAAAAGTTTATTTGGGGCTCATGGTTTCAAAGGTCTCAGTCCCTGGATGGCCGGCTCCATTCCTCAGGGCTCGAGGTGAGGCAGGACATCATGGAGGAAGTGTGGCAGAGGGAAGCAGCTCACATGATGATCAGCAAGCAGAGAGACAGACTCTGCTTGCCAGATACCAAATATATACCCCAAAGGCACATCCCCAGGGACCCACGTCCTCCAGCCGCACCCCACCACTTCAAGTACCGCCCAGTTAATCCCCATCAGGGATTAACTCAGTTAATCAGGGGATCAACTCACTGGCTGGGTTAAGGCTCTCACAACCCCATCGTCTCTCCTCTGAACCTCCCTGCACTGTCTCACACGTGAGCTTTAGGGGGACACCTCACATCCAACCATAACAACATACTCCCTTTGACAAAGATGTCCCTTGGACAAAAGATGCAAGAACTCCCTGGCTGCTAGTGTGACCAGCACAGAGAGGTGGCTGGCTCGTGACACTCCTGTCCTAAGACCCTCATGAACCATTCGTGGTCAGTATCTGTTTCAGTAACGAGGACATCTCAATATATAAAGGCTGTGTGAAATCTCCCCACTCTGAAATTCTCACTGTGCTTTCAAACTCCCCCTGCGGTAACATTTGATATTTTAAAAGCCATCTGGGAATCGTGGGATTCTTCTCTTTGCACTTGGGTTGACAGTGTCTGCTTTTCCTAACAATTGCTTCTCCACCTTTGGAATAGCCATTTCCTTTTATGATTTTATTTTCTTAGAGTACACATTGCTTTTCTTCCCCCGAGAACCTCCCGTGAATGTTTTCTCTCTGGCAGAAAAACAATGGTGAAAATTTTCTGGCCACCCTACGAAGGTGGATTCAGCAGTGTTAGACTGTAACATTATTCATCTATTTTACTTTTGTCCAGGCACATGGCCGGTGAGCCTCATCTGCAGGTGCTTCCTAGGCACTTGCCTTTTTGTGCAGATAAATACCATTTTTAGATTTCAGGCTGGATAAAAACAATCATGATATTCACAGTGCACGTGCACGTTAGCAGGAAAAGAGGTCTAACTGTGAGAATTTTTGTACCCCCAAACGTACCATCTCGGTTTCCCGCAAATTTGTGCATCAGAGAAGAAAAACAAAATAACACAGAACACGTTTATGATTTCCAGTGTTCCCCAAGTTCTACAAGCTTCAAATAAAAGCCACCTTCTAAATGGCCCTCTCCAATCACACATGTGAATGTTAAATAAACCCTCCCACCCAGGCCAGATCCAAGAGACTTCAAGATTTCAGCAAGGAAGCCGAGGGAAGACAGGATAGCAGTAGGAATCGAGGTTCTGCCTCTAAGCGCTGAGGTGAGGGAGGCACAGGACACTGACACCCAGCGCAGACACCTAGTAAGTGACACAGCATGACACATCTCAGGAGGTGTTACTAGGTGTCAATGAAACAGATCAAGAGAAAGAAGCTGGGTTCTTCCCATTGGTATTTCTCAAGGAATCTCAGCAGCCAGAGGAACTACCTCCAGGTGCACTGGCAAGGAGGAGCACCATGTGCTGGATGAGGTGCCTGGTGCACAATTGCACGAGTCACTTGGACGCTCAGTCTGTACCCGCCCAGCACCAGGTGTCGGGCAGCAAGTGAGCTGGTACTGCATCAGCCTCCCAGCCCTGTGCCCGGGTAAGTCACACCAAGAGCAGGGCCTTCTCCAAACAGAGGGGGCCTCATTCAATTGTCTCATGAATCACTCGCAGACCAGGACAAGTAAGGTCCACTGTGCTTTACAAGGGACGGTGTAGAAGAAGCAGTCCCAAACCCTTTCTGATTTCAGGTGGCCCTGTGCCTTCTGTGGAGTAACGACATCCACGAGTTTCAGATCTAATGTATCAGCACTGAGCTTATCCTAGGAGTGACGTAAAAATATTCTTCTACAAAGCTCTTGTCATGGTCCAGGGACACGTGCTGGCTTATAAACTATCTGCTAAGTTCTCTGCCTCGAAACACGCTTGCAAAGGCTCCCTCCAGACCTCCACGGGCGCAACTTCATTAAGTCACCCCACTGCTGATCAGACTCTGCTCCACCCATCAGAAAACAGAAGGCATAAAGATGAATACAACATAAGAAAGAAGTTCACATCTGGTCCTGCAGTCTTGCCATATAGTCTCTGAAGTCCTGCGAGTCCCCTGTTCCCATGTCCTGGCAGACCCACTTGAAGCTGTCATCGCTGTCAAACAGGATGGAGGATGCAAACCTGACCTTGATGCTGCCTTTGCCCATAGCAAGGACGCTCTTCCTCTTGGTCTTCTGACAAGGCTCGCTGATCATCATCTCTGACTTGATCAGGGGCCCTTGTCCTTCACCCTCTGTGACCACAACCGGCCACTGGGACTGCAGGTTTGGCTGCACCATTTCATCCAGTGACGAGACAGTTATGGAGACATCCTTGGGATCATAAATGTCTAAAGGTGTCACCACGGAGCCATCATTGAACAAAATCCAAAAACTGACGACGGCTTCCTGAGGAAAACGAAACCAAAGCATGAGGTTAAGATCAGGTCCCTTCCTGTTTGTAAGCATGTGCAAAAATGTCATTTCTTATAAAAGAGAGTTTTTCAAGCTAATGACTGAGATAGATCAGCCCCTCCGTTTCAAAGTCTGGAACGGGGTCACTGCTACATTGAAATGACATCAGTAACGTGCGGCAGCCCCAGTGCATGGGGAACGCACCAACTACTTTAATGAATGTGGTCATGTGGGCACTAGCTGATTTTCATATAACAGACTTTGACTTTGATGCTTCTGAAAAGAGTTTGAAAGATCACATGACGACACCACTGATTCAATTTCAGGTGCAACTAATCAGCCTGCTGCTCAAGATGCTCCCTCGTCAAGCTCTTTATTAGGCAGACAGGCTTGTCTTGAAATGTCTGAGCAAAGACGCATTCTGGGGATTGGCATGCCTGAAAGACACAGTGACCTTGATATAATTTAGGAGGATTTGCTACAAGTTTAAAGAGGGAGATTCAGAGCCACCCAAAATCAACAGGAGCCAGCAGACATCCTACACCATTAGCCACACTTCTTTAGGTGGCTGAAGCGGGGTTCCCGAGTACCACATATTGTTTTATAAAAGTGAAAATGTGATTCTGTGGTTCAGACACGTCAGCCCACTGGAAAGAAAACGCAGGTGGACATGAGGTCAGTGACCCAGAGAGGAGCTGACCAAGGACCAGGGGAACAGGACCTCAGGCTCTCACCTGCTGTGGGGCCTGCAGGACGTCCTGGGCAGCTGCTGTGGAGACGATGGCCCTCCGGTCCACCCTGTGGGGCTGCAGGGAGAGGGACAGGCCAGCCACCAGCTGCATGCCCAGCTCCACGATGGTGACGCGGTCATCCAGGACGGTCATGGTCTTCTCCGCCAGGATGGAGTCAGACAGAGGTGAGAGTAAGTGGAGTAAGTGAGAAAGCGCGGTCTCTGCCCACGTGACAATCGCAAGCCCTGGAGCCCTGGGAGAGCTCTGCAGCGCTTGGAGGGACACACAGTTCCACACTCTTACTAGTCCAGAACCCATGACGTTCAACCTGTGAGTTTTAGGGTGACTAGCACCATCCCTGACCTCTACCCTCTAGATGCCAGTAGCAACAACCTCTCCCCGTGGAACAACCAGAATGTGACCAGACATTGCCAAGGGTCCCCCAGCTAATAATGACCCATCCATATCAGGGAAATAAGGTTGCTTTGCAGCGATAGTGTGTGTGAGAGGCTGGAGATTGAACCTGGAGCTTGGCTCATGCCAGGCAAGTGCTCCGCCACTGAGCCTCTCACCCTTGTCCACGGAGGAAGTTTGAGCTTAGTGTCTGCTGGTTCAAATAAGAAGACGTTATGTCAATAACGTCTCATCCCCCACCACACCTGGTCTGCCATTCAGCAGGTACTGGGCTGGGTGCAGGGCTGCTGCCTCCCACCCAGAACCCAGGAGGCCCACCCACCGCCTCTTGTCCCCAATCTGCTTTCACTCCAGGGGAAGCTACAGGAGCAGGACTGTGAGTCAGGGGTGCCTAAACCTTGCTGCTGCACATCAGAGACCCCTGGGGAGCTCGTCAACACCCCTATATGCCAACGCCAACTCACAGCAACTACACGGGGTGTGCCAGGTTGGAGCCAATCGCTGGTGTCTGAAGAGCGCCTGACACTTCCAGTGTGCACTCAGAGAGGGGTTTGGGCTCTGGGATCCTCAGCTTCCCCATCTGTGAACTGGGGAGGCTCCCGCCCCTCTCATGCTACAGCAGCCCCGGGGGAAACCGCCCCTGCAGTGCACTCGGCTGCACCGTAGGCACTCAGTGGAACTGAGGGTTGTTAACGGCGCAGGCAGGGCTCTCTCAGTGTTCAGGGTAGCTTCTAGGGACAGCAGAGAAGGCGGGCTCACAGCTGCTTCCCAGCAGGAACCCGCACGGCAGGGGCAGCTCCAGGGCACCACTTCACTGGAACCTCACCCAAGCCAGGGGGTTCGGGCTCACCTCCCAGACATGGGGTCCTCCGGGGGTGTTCAGCACGTGAGTGGCTTGATCAGATTTGTATTTTGTAAAGTTCATTCTCGAGGAAGTAGAAAGAGTTTTGTTGAAAATGGGCTGAGAAGCAGGCATCCAGAAAGAAGACTCCCTGGGCAACTCCATGCCACGTCCTCAGGGAGGACAAGGACTGCGGGGAAAGGCCCAGCTAAAGGCCCATAGACCAGAAGAGGGCCTCCAGCAGCCCTTGCTCACAGCCGCACTCCACATTCCTCTGACTACCCCCTGCCATCTGTGAGCCCCACACCCCTGCTCCCCTGCCCCCACCCCAGGCCACCGTCTGTGTCACCAGCTTGTTTGGAAGCTGGTTGTTTTCCCTTCACTTTCAACCCACTTGCAAAGGCATGGAGACCAGCTGGGACTTAGGTAGAACAGGAGAGTTATTTCTCAATGGAAGCAGCATTTCTGGGGGCTTAGGAAGGTTTTAGGGAAGGAAAATCAGAAGTCTCAGCAGAGGGTTCCTCCATTTTCGGCAAGTCAACACGTATTCACCGAGCTTTCCTCTCTCAAAACCCCGAGGGAAAGAAGGTTTGGGGAAAGTAGCATATGTTGGCTTCTGTCTCTATTTTGGGAGTCAGAAGCAGCCATGGACACTGGACATCAGCAGACCTTGCACAGGTTCCAAAGGCCCAGGGACCCTGAGCCAGCATCTGTCCTTCCTGGTGTGGAGGAGCCTGGGAGGCAGGAGGGTGCAGGTCACAACAGGGACAAAAGGTGGTGGCAGCTGAGACGCAAGCCCCTGCTCTGGCCCTCTCTGGTTTTGCGAGTCAGGTCTTGTTGGAAGGCACTCACACCCACTCTCCAGAATCTTCCAGGCTCCTGGGGTCTCTGGCTCCTCAGCCGCTTACTCTCCTGCCCTCTACCCGATGCCGTAAGCGCCAGCCCTGGCGGCTCACCACCTGGGTCTGCATCTCGCACCCCTCCTGCATAACCAGCGAATGGCTTGAAGTCTCTACCTGAGAGCAGGATTGGGACAGAGCCACCTTTCGGGGTTGCAGAATTAACGAATGAACCTGCTGTTGGGAGCAGTGCCCAGGAAGCCCGGGGCTCCTGGAAAGCCTTAGCTACTGTGGTTGTGCATATGCACCTCAGGTGTGCCCCATCGCCAGCCTCCCCAGGGACATGGGAGTCACCCGGCCCTCAACCTCCCGCATTAGAGGGACTCCACTCTTCCGCCCCCTTACAGCTGAGCCACTGCCAAGGGGGAGGCACAGCATTAGCAGCCAGCTGTCTTCTCAAGTCACGCCGTGGACTTAAGTGGCTGTGCGGCTTCCCAGGACATGAACACTCTCCTCTCTAATCCACTCTGTTTACACAACAGGAGAGGCACTTTCCCCCTTCATTCCAGCTTTGCTTTTTCTGCCTCACAAATCAGACATTCAGCCCCAGGCAGTTGCTGGTTCTCTCATTAGGACCCCATGCTGGGGAATTCATTGCCTCAAAAACTCTTGATTTCTGAGCTGATAACTATTTCTAAAGTCAAAGCAAATCAACTACAACAGCAAAATCGCTTATTTATGATGATGTTCAGGAAGGCTTTCTTCTTTTCTTCTCCTTCTGTTTTGGTGTTCCTCAGGGTATGTATTCCGGGTCTCTTTATAGACTGCAATGAGCTGCTCAGAGCTCTCATCAAAGGAGATTTCTGTTGTAATTTGTTCTGTGGCAATGGCCCACCAAGGAGCTGCACGCTCCTGGCTCTACCCTGGGCCACTGAAGGTCCCCATCAAGCATTTGGCTGAAGGCAGCACATGAGCTCAGTTGCTGAAGCAGCAGCCGAGGAAGCTGGCCCGACCGTGCCATCCTGCGGTTGACTGAATCCCCAGCACCAGGCTCTGCACTGGGCGTCCGCCACCCCTGTCACATCCCTGACACCCCATCTGCAACCTGTCAGCAGAAATGCAGACCTTCAGATGAAATTGCCTCAAAATATGAACAATTGTATTTGTTAGGAAAAAACATTCAGGTGAAACTGAACATACCTAGGACCACTGGGGTATCACTGTTCTAGGCCCTAACACAAATGCATGCGCTCTATGATTTCCTAAAGTAACCAATATTGTATTCAGATAACCTAGTCACCTCCCCTGACCATGTCCTACCTTCTTGTCAGAGATGGACTCAGGGCAGGGAATGTGATAGGACTCAGTCCTCAGATGCTGAATATTTTTGGAAAATGCTACTTGCTATGAAAAGAAATGGCCTAATAGACTTCCCCTTGGGCATTGGAATGTGTCACATTGTAGAGGATCCCTGTGACAGCCTGAGGAGCAAACTGACATGGCAGGACACAGTGACAGGAGGAAAGGAACCTGGGTCATGGATGAAATGGAATCACGGACTTGTCCAACCCTGAAGAATGACTTGCAGTATTCCAAGTGAGCTGAAACAACGGCATTCTTCTGTTGTGCTAAGGCCATTTGAGCCGGGGCGTTCTGTTCTCTATTAAGCCTCATAATAATTTTGCAAGGTAAAGCGCGCTTGTACTTTTGTTATAAAGAGACCAATGAGGCTCCTCTTGGCCAAGGAGCCAAGGGTGTACGGTTGCTAGGGACACAGCCCGGGTCTGAATGCACACCATCTGGATGCAAACTCACAGCTCCTTTTCAGTCGTTTATTTTTTCATTGACAAAGAAACACTATGTATTTGTGGGTGCACAACATGATGTTTTGAAATACACAGACATTGGGGAAAGGCTAAGGGAAGTCAATTCCATATTTTCTAACATATTTATTATGTGTGCTAATAAGATTTAAAAATTCTCTTAGCAATTTTCAGTAATAAAATACATTGTTATTAACTATAGACCTCATGATGTACAAAAATTCCCATAAACGTATTCTTCTTGTCTAAAGGAAACTTACCCTTCAACCTCATGTCCCCAGCCTTTCCCTCCCAGCCTCTGGTAACTGCAGTTCTCCTGTCTGCTCCTATCAGTTTGTTATGGTTTGATCTTTCCTGTTCCCTGAAAAATTCCTGTGTTGAAAGTGTGCTGCCCCATCCAGCAAGGTTTGGAGGTGGGACTTCAAGGTGAGAATCAGGTGATTAGTGCTGTGACCCCATCAGTGGATCAGTTCATTTTCTGGATTAATAGTTTGAATGGACTACAGGTGGTCACTGCAGGCAGGTAGGGTGTGGCGAGAAGAAGCAGGTCCCTGGGGCGCAACCTGGGCTCTCTCTGTCCCGTTGCTTTCTCTGTCCCTCCTTTGCTTTCTCACTGCCGTGAGCTGAGCAGATCTCCACTATTCCCTCGCCAAGAAGTTCTTGCTCACATCAGGTCCAGAGCAATGGAGTTGGCCAACCACGAACTGAACCTCTGAAACTCGGAGCCAAAGCAACCTTCTCCTCCTCTAAGTTGTTTTTGTCAGGTATTTTAGTCACAGTGATGGAAAACGAACACACTAACTTTTTGAGATTCTACATGCAAATAACTCCACATGGCAATTGTATTTCTAGGACTAGTTTATTTCAGTTACCATCTTCTGGTTCATCTATATTGTCACAAAAGGCAGAATTTCCATCTTTTTGAGATTGAATAGCATTCCATGTGTACATATGTAATATGTGTGTGTGTGTGTGTGTGTGTGTGTATGTGTGTGTGCATGATATTTTCTTTATCCATTCATCAACTGATGAATTCTTCAATTGGTTCCATATCTTAAATAATGTAAATAACATTGTACTCAACATGGGAGATACGAAATATCACTTTGATCTAATGATTTCATTTCCCAAAGGGCCATAGTAGGACCACATAGTAAACCTAATTTTACTCTTTTAAGAACCCCCATAGGTTTCCATAACAGCTGTGTAATTTACAGTCCCACAGGGGCACCAGGGGTCCCTTCCTTCCACATCTTTGATGATAGCTGCCCTAACAGGTGTGAAATTGTAGCCCTTTTTGGTTCTAATATGCATTTCCCTAGTGATCATTGATGTTGACATTTTTTTTCATATACCTATGGGCCAATCATATGTCTCATTTAAAAAAAAAATGTCTATTCTAGTTCTTGGTCCAATTTTAGGCGGGTTGTTCTCTTGCTATCCAGTTGTCTGAGTTCCTATACTAAAATAAATTAATAAAGTCAAACGTGCTTTCAATGTAGCTTGTACTGCGACCAGACAAATGTCTTCCAAAAAAATGAATGCTTCTCAAAATTTGAGAGCATGCTTGGAATACAACTCAGTACAAAGTTCTGCACCTGCTGGTCTGTCTCTATCCAAGCATTTTATCTCCCCACTTGAGAGATTTGGGAAGCCCCACCAGTGCTTGCAAGCTTAGGGTGAGATCCCAGAGGTCACATGCATCGCACTGTCCCCAGGACCTGTGCTGCTAGCCTCCTATGCAGAAGTCCTTCAGAGTAAATGCTGTGGGCACAGGTGCTGGGGCCACAGGCTTAGGTGCACAGGGTGGTCACATAAGCTAGTCACATAAAAGGCAAAGATTTCGACAGGTAAATAGGTTTTCTAGGAGGAAAATAAGAGAGAGGGTGCTCTGCAGAGTTTTGCAAACTTCTATTAAAATGAATTAGGACAGTTTCCATTCCTAAAGCAAATACTCCTGCAAAAAGAAGAAGACAATGTATCACAGCTCAAAGTATAAAGCTCTAAACACTGTTGAACTCTGATTTCAGGGGCAGGGTAAGAAGTAAATATGAACAGTGGTCAAACTACCTATCCCTCACATGCAAAGTGCAAAAGAGGACTTAAAAAGACCCTGCCTGACAAGACCTGTGTGATGCAAAATAAGTTGCCAAGAGAAGGCTGGACACCCATGAATGGACGAATGGTGGTCACTGCAGGCAGGTAGGGTGTGGCGAGAGGAAGTAGGTCAGTATTTCTCTAGAGACCAAGCTTTCAGAACCTAGCCAAGTCCCAGTGTTCCGGAGAAAAGCTGAGCGCAGGAGTCAAGCCTCAGTCTCACACAGGTGTTAATGCTGTGGCACTTCGTCGTCCCTCACCGTGGCCAGCACTGGGTGAGACCTCTGCTTACGCCAGCCCTATTCTGAGCTGCCTGACAAATGCCATCTGCCAATTCTGATCCACAGAAGTGACTCTTAGTCCAGTTCTGCCCACGGGTGCTACCTCTGCAGCCTCCCACCAGGGTCTGGCCAGACTGCTGGGGTTTCTCGCTCTGACTGTGTCTCCATCCATGTCATCACTAGAGACTCCCAGCATCTCCTCTTGTGCACCCGTGATGTAATCCAAGTTACAAAAAAGTAATCTCTCTCTTAGTCCTTGGGGCTTCTGAACAGAAGAGACATTTCACCAGGTACTTTTAGGACCAGGAAAGCAAAGGCCAAAGAAATGTTTCTACGGGTTAGAGAGGCGTTATGTCATCACGGCTGGAATGTTGGGGACAAAGCAGGGTGGAAGGAGCCCCTTTCGCTGGAAAGATGAAACTGCTTCTCAGATAGGAAAGATCCCATCCACCTGCGAATGTCGGTCCAGCCTCCTACACATCTGAACTGTCCAGAGAAGCAGCGAATTCAGAGCCCACTAACCACGCTCAGCAGAGACCACCAATAGGAAACCACAGGGTGTGGCGCTGTTGAAGGATGGCGAGTCTCAGCACTGCATCTGGTTTGGGAGCTGCCACTCCTTAGTTTTCCACATCATAGTTTCCTTGACTGTGAGATTTTAATACCCGGAGGAAGAAATTGAGGCAGGTTCTATTTTGTTGATTTTTCCAATGTGTCGAATCACCTGTTACAGACTCGTAAATTGGTGCTTCATTGACACGGTGTTCTTCCTGGCTCTCCAGGGACTCTGACATAAACCAGTATAGGCTTCATACGGTAGCCAGTGAAGAATTCACAGCCCTGCTTCCCGAGCTCTGCTTTCCTGGAGAAAGAATCTGGGATCTGGCAAGAGGCATGCTGGGAATGATTACTGATGTCCTCCTTGGACAAGTGCTAGAGACCTGGATGGCATGTCTTATCTCGGCTTCAAAGTCCTTAGCTGGTCCTGAAGGTTTTCAAATCCCAATCTGAATGCCATTTTCAACCACCAGTGTTGCATAAACCACGTTCAGAGAACACAGACAGGGATTTTTGTGGTTGTTGTTGTTTGTTTCTTGAAAGCTGCATGTGCAGTTAAAACGGCTCTCTTGAAACCTTTTGCAGATGATCTGTGACTCGCATTTGAAGATATTGGTGCAAGTCTTCACGGTCGAGGAACCAGGGCTAAACAGAAGCTGCACAGAGCCAGCGTGGCCTCCACTAGTTGTTAGGACTGTAGTCTCAGACAGAATGATCTGCCCTAAATAGCAGCAGGCAACTCTCAATATGTAGCAGCTTATTTTAACCATCATAGGCTGCACAGGCTTCCTTTGTCCTTCACACGTTGAATTGGTTGTCTGACTTTCACAGTGGGACACAATGCAATATTACAATAATCATTTTTAATATATAGACGGCCGTTCCAACCAGCCCCCAGATAATCTTGTCAAAGTAGGCTGCAAACCCTGCCCATAACAAAAGAGTCCCACATTCAATTAAATGCCTCACAGGTGGGAGGTCTGGTTACCATTCAAGAGTTCAGAATAGCCTGCACAATATACAAAGGTAGGGATTTCTTTGGAAACTGGATTTAAGTCTTGTTTAGATTTCTGAGCCTGAGGATTCTGTGTGCCCGTCTACTGAGCCAGCAGGATCCCATTCACCACCTTTGCAGGGAGCCCAGAATGAGTCTGTGGACATCTGCTGGCTTCCTGGCACTGAGGTCATGTATGCTGCACTTGGTAACCTCTCTCACATGCTATCGTGATAATCGAAGTTTAAGTGAAAGGAAAATACCCCACATTGGAGGACTTTGACATTTTTCATATCATGTTATGTGCATTTTCTTGGTGGTCCACAAACCTCGGGCACCTGGGCTAACAGGTCTGATGTACCTCTGCCACGCGTGCCATCTAGAACACCACTGAGTGCCATTGCCAAGACACTTCTGCCGGCCTGCATCATGGCTTCTGGCCCTCGGCCGGCTCTCTGAAGGGAAGGGGTGAGCATTTGTAGGCTGTCAGCGGCCAGACTGAAACACACCGGTGACCGTTCGTAGATTGGTGCCACCCAGAGACCAAATGGGGAACCAAATTCTCCCAGCGAAGCTCAAGTCTGATGGGCGTAAGCAGAGGCGGGCCTTGACCCGTCACTCAGCACACTGCATCCGCCTGGAGTGCTGATTGGTTCAGCCCTAGTCAGCTGGCGCAGTTTCGGCCAATGAAATTCGCGGAGACCAGCTCCCTCTGCAGCCTCCCCTGCAGGAGTCTGGAACCTCCAGGATCTCCAGGAACTCCGGGCCTCTGGTCTGGATGCATTTAGGCTGATCTGTGGGAAGAAGTCTGTGAAGGAGGCAGGGAGGCCCTGGTTGAAAGGGAAACTGCTCAGGTGGTTCTGGAATCCCCCCCCCATCCCCCGCCCCGGGGTAGGGACGGGAGGATAGTGGGAATTGAACCCAGAGGCGCCTAATCGCTGATTCCTGAGTCACATCCCCAGCCATTTTTTAAAATATTTTATTTAGAAACAGGGTTTCGCTCCGTTGCTGAGGCTGGTTTTGAACTCGCCATCCTCCTGCCTCAGCCTCCTGAGCTGCTGGGATTTCAGGCGTGCGCCTTCGTGCGGTTCTCTAATTTTGATCAGACCATACTCAAGAGTAATCTTACTCTATACGCCCTAATTATGTAATGCAAACACTGCGGGTTTCTTGTTTAAGCAACTCTGTGCGAGGTAACTGCTCCTTAACAGGCGCCTGTTAGCATCCAAGGGGTAAAAGATCCGTGTCACTCCTGGAACGTCTCTCTGTCATCTGTCAATGCTTCAACTTGGGGAAACAGAGCCTTCTGAAAAAGCAGATGTGTGGGGCAACTCATGAGGAAGTAATCATGGTTTAAGTCTCACTCTGAGCACCTGTATATTGGCAGGGTCCCGTGGATGGGTGTCTGTCATGGTTGAATATGTAGAGGTGCTTCTCAAACTACAACTGGGGCTGTGTCCATCTGAAAACATCATAAACTGAAAGTGTCCTAGGTTGAAATGAATTTAATACATCTCACCTACTGAAGACCATCCGTGACACTGTGCGCTGCACTATGGGCTGTTCCACTTCATATGTCTGACTGGGTGGCAGATGTAGCCTGTAGCCACTGTTCCTCACAAAGTGAGAGTCTGTGTCACGCCCTGTCTGTCCACAACAGGGAAAGACCAAAACTGGAGATGCCAAGGTGCATCCTTTCTCTATCACTGCAAAATCATCTGTTCAATATTCAAATTCACATTTTACCCCTTTTCGCCAAAATTTCACTACCATTTAGTGTCTCTGTTCTTGTTCTGCTGGCCTTAGGTCTCACAAGACACACACACCTTCTCTGCTGCCTGGACTTCATTTTCCTCATTTGTTTCATTGTTTGGATGTCAACATGATCTTATCTTGGCTCTTCTGCCACCTGCTTTAGATTGAAAACAGGAGCCATCGCTAAATAACAGGCCAGGGTACAGTGAGGATTTTCACTTCTGCGTTTTCTCTGCAGAGGCAGCCCCTCCGCCTGGGTCTGCTCCTCCCCTCTCATGGCCTGATGCTCACCCTGCAGTATGCGCTTCAGAAACATTCATCTCTCCCTCTCCCCCAAGTGCATCAGGCATTCTGCAAATAGCCAAGGTACTGCCATTGTGAGAAAGCCCTACTTTTCAAGTGCTCCTGAGCAGAGGCCCTCCACTGGCTCCCGTTTCCTATATTGAGACCCTTTCATTCTTTTTCCAAATCACCAAAATAGTTTCTTGTAACCCTTTGCTAAGCTAAAATAGCACTCTGTCCCATTTTTACCTGTGCGTTCATTAAACTGCACTGTAAGCCTTTCAGAGGCAGAAGAAAAGGAGCTATTCATCTCCCCATCCTCGGCACTCAGCGTGGCGAAAGACACCAGGTGCGTGACGACCAGGGGACTGGATGAATGGATGAAAGGGAGAAGAAGCCCTGGGACTTCCTCCTTGACCCGTGGGACAATGCGAGCCAATCACAGCCCCCGGCACCCTCCCACGCAGGCAGCGCATGGACACTTGCAGCGGCTGACCACACCCTCCCTGAGTGTGTGATCTGAGCTTGAAGGGGGCCACCCTGTTCCTTTCTGGCCAAGAGCCTTGAAGTGCTCATGGCTTGAAGCTTTGGAGGAGGAACGGAAGTGGAGGGTGCAGTGTGTCTCATGTCTGGTCCTGTCCCCCTGAGGCCCAGCCTTGTGGCCTTAGTTCACCAGGCCCAACACAGCCCCTCCCTGCCTCCTGTCTGGGTTAGTCCAGCAGCGCTCATCTGAGAAACAGTTTTCTTCCCAGGAGATGTTCAGCAGCGTCTGAAGACAGCTTTGGTGGTCACAGCTCAGGGGAGTGTTTGCCACGGGCACCAGCAGGCGGAGGCCAGGGACACTCACCCTGCCACCCTGCATGGGACCACCTCTGCACACAAATGGCAGGCTGAGGAACCCGATCCTCCGCTCCTCACTTCCAACAAGGATCCTCACCCACACATTGGCACCAGTTTCCTGAAGGCCACACCCTGGCACAGAAGGCTGCACCACCTGAGAGGCACCCACCAGGTGAAGAACGCACACCCCCAAACACTCTCCTGCCACGGGGAAGGTCGCGTCAGGAGACCTGCTTTTCATTTGCACACCTTCTTCGCTGGAGTGGAATGGACGCGGGAGACCCTTCCTTTCTTGGTTCTGCTCCATTTTGGTCAGTGCGACAGGCCCAGCTGTGAAGTTCAATCCGGTAACAGTGGGGCCAGCAGACCACTCTGGGCTTGTGAGTGGGTGTGTGCCGTTTCCTCTGCGCTCAGTCTTTGGTCCCTGCAGTTCTGTCAGTTAGCACAGGCCCCTGGATTCTTAATCCAGTGCCAACTGGAGTATGAGGAGCCCCCGTGGAGCCGGGCTCCCTGGAGGTGCCCACCTGGGCAGGGAACACCTCTGCAGATTTCTCCCACTTGCCTTCGTTTCTGTCTCTGGGGGGAGTTCTATTTCTTTGCTGTGCCCTCCCCTTCAGCAAGAAGGGGAAATGCCACACTGCGCTTGGTGACTCTGCACTCTGGTTCCAGGCAGAAGTGTTACTAACCAAGCCAGGCAGTCCAGCTCATTCTAGACACCGGTAGGCCCAGAACATTCCACTGGTCCTCCGGCACTCACCTTGAAAGTGACGCACTCTCACTGTGCACAGATACCACACCTGATTGAAAACTCCCTGGGCGTTCATTCAGGGCTTCCTTACTTTATCAATTATAGCAGGGTTGATAGCTCACGATTAGGAAATACAGACTCCGGAGCAGCACAAATTGGACCCATTTCCTTGCCTGATACCAGAATGGGCTCCTGTGTCGCTGGCCAGAGCCTGGGTCCCATGCAGGAAGTGGAGACCAGCTTGCTCGTGTGGCACTTGGCAGGCAGAGGGCTCCTCCGAGGGCCAGGGCCCAGGCTCATCCAGCCCTCCCTCCTGGCTGCGGCAGAGAGGACCCAGGAAGGAGCTTGGGAAACTTCGTGCTTCTCCAGGGAGTCCTCAAACAACCTCCGGTGGAAGAGAAGAAGCCCTTTGAAAAGATTAAGAAGCCAGACTCAGAAGTGGTAAGCAACTTTCCCGTGGCGACGGGAGGGAGTAGAACCAGGCTGTGTCCTTGCAGGGTGTCTCCGGACTCCGCCCCGGCTCTTGGGCATCTTTGTAGTGTATTTACCCAAACACAGCTTCCTTCCTAGAGATGGTTTGAAATGTGTCATCAGCAACATGAATAGAAAGGATAAAAAGTGTCTTAATCCCATGGGGAGAAGAAAACTTGGACGCAGAATCAGAGAAGCAGCCGCAGGGAGCAGGTGTCCTGGATAAGGGGCTGGGCTGGGAGTCCAAGAATTGCGACATCTACTACAATGAAAAATCCAATAGGGAACAAATAATGCCTCCAGGCTCCAGGGGAGCAGGACTGTGAAGGTTTCAGTCCTTCCGGGAACTGAGCAGAGTGCAAATGTAAATGTGTCCAGGCGGTTCTTGGGCTGACATCACTCTTAGCAAGGGACAAGGTCACTGTTGTGCTCAGCGTCAACCAGGAGAGGGGTTCTCTCGCCTCCGCACACATCTTCAAACACACCTTGCTTTCTCCTCTAGAGCAGACCCTTGTGCCTTAAAGTCCTCCATGGAAAGACGAGGCCCTTCCAGATGGAGGCAGCGAGGACCAAGCTCCATAAAGCTGGTGCCTTCAGAGGTTAGCTCAGCTTAATCTGCCGCAACCCAGAGGGTGCAGGGAGGTACTAACCGAAAGGAGGCTGGGCAGTCTCACCGCTGAGCAGCCAAACGACACTTTGTATTGGAACAATGGTCACAGAGGAAAAATTTGACAAGCATATACTGTGAGTAATAGCAGCTTACAGAGTTCAGCAGGGACTGAACAGGCTGAGCCCTGCTGCTTCCTGAGCAGGCTCACCTTTCTGCCTGGAAAAAGCTCTCAGCTGGTGTTTTGAACCCGCAGAGACAGTAGGGGCCAGAAAACTCTTCCTAGGAGAAATAAGAATAATAATTCTAGGTTTTTGTTTCATGATTTGCATCTTGTAAATTGCCACAGGTAGGAAATGCTTTACCCACCATCCTGTCCCATTTTGCTTAAAGAGCCCCGAAGCCACAAATGTTAGTTGATTGACTGATTGATGAATAATGAAATCCTATCCTATTTATGTAGTGACAGGGCTTGGTGGATGGCCTAAGCTTAGCTTTTCTTGTAACAGAGAGAAGCCAAAGTGCTTAGAGCTGAATTGACTACTGAAGGTCACAGTTGGGGACCAGGAGGGGAATCTTCCCTGTATCAGAGGCAGATCGGAGCAGCAGTTATGAGCAGGGACAGCAGAATGACAGGTCCCAGTTCCAGCTTTGTCTGTCATCTGAGAAATTCTAGCTCAATCAACTCAATGTTCTGTCTCTCAGTTTCCTCATCTATGAAATGGAGGTAGCAGCATCATCCACCCACCCTCCAGAATCATAGAACCTTAATAACCTGTGGGAAGGGAGATCCTTAGAACAGGGACAGGTGCCCATCATCATTCCAGAAAACAGCTGTGACAGGCTCACCTGCTGTTGCTGCCGCCCTGTGCCTCAGGATTAAGAGCCCAGGTATGATGGAATAGACGCTATTTCACTGTCTACCCGTCTCTGCTTCTTTGAGTAATAACACTTGGGATTTTTTCTGGGATGCTCAGCTTACCAACTTGTAGCCTGTACTGTTTGGGTGCACTGGGTGCAGGAGACCAGGGTCAGCTAATCCAAGCACCCTGTGCAAAATGCTTATTTTAGAGTCAAGCACTAGACCTGAATTCTCCTATGGAACCAATCCCAGGCCCTGTGCTGAAACTCTCAGGAATCAGAACCTGGGGTGCTCAGCCTGGGGCCTGGGCCTGGCCAGGGTGATGACCATCCTAAGGGGACGCAGCACCCACCCTGGAGACAGAGTCCCTGTCTGTGACCTGAGATCCAGCTGGGCCTCAGGTCTGCACCGTCTAGTGACATGAGCCAATGTCCCATCTCTTCCTTTCACCCCACCTGGGTTGCTTTTCTGGCCCATGAACCTGAAGACATCCCTGTGGATATCATAGTGGTTTCTGCAGGAGCTCAGAAGAAGGGGACAGGGAGCTGCCTAACTCTGAGCATGGCCTGTGTTTAAACTCTGAGCCGGGCATGGAACAGGAGTCGAGTTCCTCTTTTCATGAGCACAAAATAAATATTTCTCCAAAAGAAGCCAGGCAGTGAGGGCCGTGTTGGAAAGGGTGGGCGTCAGAGACAGGCTCAGATGGCTGGAGGCACACGGGGAGGCAGGCAGCCCTGGCAGTGCCACTGGGCCATGGGAAGCAAGGTGTCTGCAGCTTCGAGATGCTGTGTTCAGGGATTTCAGTGAGGAGCGCTGCTTCCTAGCGAAGACAGCTGAAATGGAATGAAAAATGAACTCTACAGTTAATACTGAAGTCAAAGTGCACGGCAGGAACAAAAGGTGAGGAAGGAGGGTTATCTGTGAGCCAGCCAGCAGGACATGCAGGCCTCATCTCCAGTCAGAGAGGAAAAGCTGGCTGGGCACAGCTGTGCACGCCTGAGAGCCTAGCGGCTCGGGAGGCTGAGGCGGGAGCACCTCAGGTTCCAGGTCAGCTGTAGCCACTTAGCAAGTGTTTCAGTCAGTTGTGTCCCCGCTGTGACTAAAGGACCCGACCAGCACTGCTGTAGAGGAGGAAAGGTTTACTCGAGGGCTCACGGTTTCAGAGGCCTGAGTCCATAGAAGACCGGCTCCGTTGCTTTGGGGTGAGGGGATGCAGGACATCATGGCGGGAGAGAGTGGCAGAGGGCAGCAGCTGACTTTGTCAGGAAGCAGAGAGACAGTCTCCACTCTCCAGATACAAGATATACACCCCAAAGCCACGCCCCAATGCCCCCTCCTCCAGCCACACCCACCTCTTCAGTTAATCCCACTGACTGGGTCGAGACTCTCACAACCCCACCATCTCTCCTCTGAACCTTCCTGCACTGTCTCACTCGTGAGCTTCTGGGGCACCTCGCATCCACACCACAACAGCAAGGCCCTAAGCAACTCAATGAGACCCTGTCTCTAAACGAAATATAAAAAGGGCTGGGGATGTGGCTCAGTGGTTAAGCACCCCTGAGTTCAATCCTTAGGACCAAAAGAAAAAAAGGAAAATAGGTGACTGTGTTACTGAATGAAGTAAAAAGTAGGCAATTGTTGGCTTGACGATTTATATTTAAATGCTCAGCTTCTGGTGATAGACAAAGGGATAGGAAGCCACGCCTGTAGTTTATAGAAAAGTCGGCCACGTCTGCGCAGGAGCCACCTCCAGTATCTCCAGATGTGCTGCGGACTTCCACACTTCCTTCCAGGCCGACAGCGCCACCCGGGTGCTCCCTCTGCAAAGTTATCCCAAGCCACAGCGGGATGGGACCGCCGCAGGGACAAAGGGCAGATGTGCTTGGAGGCCTTAACCCATGGCCTGCTGCTCATCACACTCCTCTCTTGGTGGCTCTTGTCCACCACGACACCGGGTGCATCTGAGTTTCCAGGGTGCATTTGCTGCAACAACTCCTGTGTGCCTGGCAGCTCCAGAGCCCAACGCCACCAAAAGGCGAGGTGTCTGCAGGAAGGGAAGAGAAAGATGGGGCGACCCGGGGCTCCTTGTCTTCCCCCAGCAAGACGAAGAGAGAGAGTGCTGGTAGAATGTGCTCGAAGAAATGAAACAGGAATAATCGGAGTCCTTTTATGTCGTGTCTCCATTACTCTGTGAAGAAAAAAATGCATATACAGATGTGCAGATGAAACCCAAATTGTTTAATTTGAGAGGTTGCCGTGTGCACCTCACTTTGTTATGCCCATCTTCGAGTCTGTCTCTGCGCGAAGTGAACATAAATAGTAAAATTCATATGAATAATTCAGATCGTCGATGTTCTTTAATGACCTTAAATAGCAACGTTAAAACACATCATGCCAAGTCCAGAGAGGAGAAACTGGAAGCAAGGAAGACAGTTTATAACTTAGAAACTTTGATAAGTGTTTTCCAGGCTTTTGGAAGAAAGGGAACTGCATTTTTATTTTGTCCCACAAATTATAGCACCCGCTCTGACCACAGACTAACATAATGCACAGACATGATGTGGGTTTGTGTGTGGGTCGTGTGTATCCAGAGGTGGGCTGACTGTCCCTTCCTGGAGCATGGAAGCTGTATTTTCACATGCACGGTGCCACGTTTCTGCTGAGCATTGACTATTGTCCAAGTCTGTCACCTGCATGTAAGTTCCTGCAGGTCTAGCTCTGACACCCACAGAAACCAGCGTAAGAGCAGATGCACAATAAATGTTTGGTGTCTTGAAATTTTCTCCCCAACCAGGCTGCAAAACTCCTGTGAGATTTTCATGTCCGCTGTCTTGCCTCGGTGCCTGGCGTGGAGCATCTTGTGGGGTTTTCCGGGAACCCCAGCCTCGGGCGTGGTCAAGATGGCGCCTGACGCTGAGCCAGAGGCGGCCAGCTATACAGTAAACAACCAGCGAATTCCAATAATTGGCTAGTTAATGATGTGACTAGGGCATGCCCCCCCCTCGTGCACCCGTCCTGTGCCTGCAGCTGTCCGCGTTTATCTCGTGTACTCTCCCCTGATTGACTGAAGTGTATATAAGCCTGGTGGGTGGGAGAGTAGGGGGAGAAGCTGAGGAAGAGAGAAGCTGAGGAAGGGACGGAAGAAGCGGAAGAACTGGCGGTGACGACGGCGGCGACGGCGGCCGCGGCTGCAGCGGGAGCGGAGCTGGAAGGAGGGAGTACGCGGGAGTGGAAGGAGCTGGGAAAAGGGAAGCTGGGAGTGCGCAGAAGCTAGGGGTAAGAGAAGCGCAGGAAAGAACCTGTGCACAATAAACTTCCAAAGCTTCAGACGTTTGTCGTGTCTCTCTCTGCGGGTAGAGGGGACGCGACAGCTGGTGCCGAAACCCGGGACTATAAAAGGGACAAGGTAAGATATCTTAAAAATTTTTTTTAACAAGCTAAACCGGTTATAAAGAAGTCAAAAAAGGTAAACAGGTAAAGAAGTCAAAAAGGTAAACAGGTAAAGAAGTCAAAAAAGGTAAACAGGTAAAGGAGAGGCGCCTCGACGTTCGCGGTAAAGCGACTATCCGGATACGCGGAATGCGGTCCAGTTAAAGGGTATCAGGACACGCTATCAGCGGTCCTGGGGGCACGCGGAATGCGGTCCAATTAAAATAAAAATAAGGACACACGGAAGGTGGTCCGGTATCGGGACACGTCATTAGCGGTCCTGGCGCGTGGAACGCGGTCTAATTAAAGTGAAAGTAGAAACACGTTTGAAGCGGTCCTACGTGAAAAGCCGCTATAAAAATTTTAATGCGCACTTGATAGTTTTCCCTTCAGCAATCTCCTTGCTCCTGGCAGCTAGGCCACTGTTATTGTAATTGCCATAACTAAAGCTATTCAGATTAGTAGCAATGGGGTCTGGGTGCGGCAACCCCTCAGGGAACCATTAAAAAACAATGGGACGCCATTGAGAAAAAAAAAAAAAAAAAAAAAAAAAAAAAAACAGCTAAAGTAAAGAAAAGCCGCTTAGTGTGCCACAAGGGGTATCTTCATGAACAGGGTCTAATAGTAACAGAAAAGAACGCTTAAAGAGAATGAAGTGAGGAAAATTGAGTGGTGGTGACCTAGAAAATAATTGCTCAAAAAATCTAAGAACAAGGGAAAAAAGAGAACTAAGTCTTACACAAAGAACCCCCAAAAGGAATAACCAAGTGGTAGTGAAAACTTAAGAACAAGGGGAAAAGGTAGGAGAAACCTAAGCCTAATTAAAGAGCTTCAAAATCTGTAGAACCTGCCGGTATTTGAGGAGCAAATGGAGATACCATCAACCATTAGAAAAACTTTAAAGAGGCAGTTAAGACTTGGAGACAACTATGCAGAGCAGTGTTATCTGGAGAACAATGGCTAATTAGAGAAGCTCAGTGGCAAGAAATAGCTGTTGAAACTGCTTGCAGAAACATAGTGGCAAGGTTTCCTGATAGAAATGTTAATAGGAGAAGGCCAATACGTTTCAATAGATGCACAAAATCAGTAGCAAAGAGATAATGCCCTAACAAAAGATAAGAGATAACTATAGTAAAATCTGTTACACCTTATGCCCCAGGGCTATGTCCAAGATGCGGAAGAGGAAATCATCGGAGCAGTGCCTGTCAGTCTATTAGAGATAGGGAAGGTAATTTTTTAGGTTTAAATCCTAAACTTCAAAAAAACGGGAGACAGGGCCCTCCCTGGGGCCCGCAACAAATATACGGGGTAATTCAACAAGTTCCCCGACGGTGGTATCCTCCCACAGAGAAGGGGAGCGCAGGGCCACCTCAGGAAGTGCAGGATTGGACATCTGTGCCACCTCCAGACTCATACTAACCCCAGATATGGGGGTGCAGATGGTTGATACTGATTGGCATGAAAAAATCCCACAGAACAGTGTAGGATTATTACTAGGTAGAGGTTCCTCAACACTAAAAGGACTTATAGTACACCCAGGGGTTATTGATCCTGATTTCACTGGACAAATAAAAGCCTTGGTCTCTTCACCAAAAGGAATTACGGTCATCTCTCCAGGGGATCGCATTGCACAAATGCTTATATTGCCCAGTCAACATTCTTTGTGGCCCAGTGAAAATACAAATAAAAGACAAGGAGGTTTTGGATCAACAGGAACCACTTTAATAAACCTTACTATGGATATGGAACAGAGGCCCCTCCTAAAATTAAAAGTGGGAAATATGGAATTTACAGGTTTATTAGATACAGGAGCAGACAAAAGTATTATCAGTGCAATGGTCTGGCCAAAGCACTGGCCATTGATCACAGCAGCTCAGAGCTTGAGAGGCTTAGGAGTAGCAGAGAGCCCCAATCAAAGTGCTTCCTCATTATCATGGAAAGATACAGAGGGACACACAGGAATATTTCAACCATATGTCTGTAATGTTCCTATTAGCCTATGGGGACGAGATGTCCTGCAGCAAATGGATATGAAACTCACCACTGACCAGATTTACCAAGGGACTCCTGTAAGAAATATGTTACAAAATATGGATTATGATGATAAAAAAGGATTAGGAAGACATAGCCAAGGATCTACCCAATCACTGCCTTTACCCCCACCAAAAAATGATTCTCATGGATTGGGTTTTTCCTAGGGGCCACTGATGAACCATCAATCCCTATAGTATGGAAAGATGATAAGCCTCGCTGGATTCCACAGTGGCCCCTAACAAAAGAAAAGCTAGAGGCAGCTCATAAGTTAGTACAAGAGCAGGTACAAGCAGGTCACTTACAACATTCTACCTCTCCTTGGAATACTCCAATATTCTTAACAAAGAAAAAATCAGGAAAATGGAGGTTATTACATGATTTAAGAGCCATAAACGAACAAATGTACCCTATGGGACCCATCCAATGTGGACTCCCTCTTGTCACTGCACTACCAAAAAATTGGCCTACTATTATTCTGGATTTAAAAGATTGCTTTTTCTCTATACCCTTGCACAAAAATGATTGTTGGAGATTTGCCTTTACGTTACCCTCTCTTAATCATACTCAGCCTGACCAGAGATTCGAATGGACTGTGTTGCCTCAAGGTATGGCTAACAGTCCTACTATATGTCAAATATACGTAGATAAAGCGTTAACAACTACTAGACAAAAGTTTAAGAGATTGTTGATTTATCACTATATGGACGACATACTTATTTGCCATCCAGAAAAAGAAGTTTTGTTAGAAGCATTACAATTTATGACTCAAGCATTAGAAAAGAGAGGATTAACGATAGCCCCTGAAAAATTACAATTAGAGGAGATCCAAGAATATCTGGGTACAAGGCTCACTGCTACTACAGTCAGACCAATAAGGTTGACCATCAGGACAGATCAATTGAATACCTTAAACGATTTTCAGAAACTCTTAGGTGACATTAACTGGATCAGATCCTATTTAAAATTATCCACAGGGGAATTAAAACCTTTATTTGATATATTAAAAGGTAATCCTGACTTGAATTCCCCTAGGAAACTTACTCCTGAAGCACGGATATCCTTACAGCTAGTAGAGAATAGACTTCAGCAGTGTTACGTTGATCGTTGTGATCCTACTCAACCATTAAGTTTAATCATAATCTCAGAGAAGCATACCCCTTTTGGCATAGTTTGGCAAGGAGGACCTTTGCAAAGTATAAATCTCCCTAGCTCTCCGGCTAAAACATTGCAATCATATCCCCAAGCTATTGCTCAGGTAATATTCAAGGGAATAGAATCTTGCATTACTGTTTTTGGAATCCATCCGTCTATTATTATAACTCCTTATTCCACTCAGCAAATTAAGTGGTTAATTAATAATGATGATGATTGGTCAGTATTATATTGTACCACTTCAGCTCAGTTTGATAACCATTATCCCCAACATCCCTGGATTCAATTCTGTAAAAATACTCCCATAATTTTTCCAAAAGTGACTAGTGTCCAGCCTCTTAAAGACTGTGTAACCATTTTTACTGATGGTTCCAAAAATGGAGTAGGTGCAGTACTTATCGGTAAACAACTTCATACCATAATAGTTCCACCCAACTCCGCACAGGTTACTGAACTTGCAGCTGTAATATTAGCCTTTAAATTAGCAGATAATCAGCCATTCAATCTTCTATCTGATAGCTTATATATCGTTAACGCTTTACAGGTTCTTGAAACGGTACCCCATATTTCTTCCATGTCCACGGTAGCTTCTTACTTTACTACGCTACAAAACCTTATCCTACAGCGTAAACATCTATTCTATGTAGGACATATTAGAGCTCATTCTAATTTACCAGGACCTTTGGCCAATGCTAATAACTTGGTAGATATGGCCACCAAATCAATTTTTGTTTTTTCCATAGAGGAACAAGCAAAACTCTTTCATGAAAAATTTCATGTAAATTCCACTACTTTGAGCAGAAAATTTCCTATATCCAAATGTATGGCTCGACAAATAGTAAAAAAGTGTTAACATTGTGCTCCTTTAATCCCAGTACAATCCTTTGGAGTTAACCCCAGGGGACTGCTGCCTGGTCATGTTTGGCAGATGGATGTAACCCATATTTCTGAATTTGGTACTGTTAAGTATGTACATGTGTCAGTAGACACTGCTTCAGGAGTCATTATGGCTTCTGCTCATTCTGGAGAAAAAGTGAAAGATGTCATTCAACACTGCCTACAAGCATTTGCTGGCTGGGGCATACCTAAAGTTATTAAAACAGATAATGGTCCTGCTTATACTTCCAAAAGTTTCCAGTTGTTTTTACAAACATTTAACATCCAGTCAGTCACTGGCATCCCCTATAATCCTCAGGGACAGGGCATTGTGGAAAGAGCACATCTTACTTTAAAAAATTGTTTAAATAAACAAAAAGGGGGAATAGGAGCCTCCTACAAGTCTCCTAAAGATAAACTTAATTTAGTTCTTTTCATTCTAAATTTCTTAACTTTGGATAGGGACGGCCATTCTGCAGCTGATCGACATTATAATCCCCATAATACTTCTCAAGTATGGGCAAAATGGAAAGATATCCTGACAGGTTGTTGGAAAGGACCGGATCCAGTCCTTCGTTGGGTCCGAGGGTCTGTTTGTATTTTCCCACAGGATCAACAGACTCCAGTCTGGATTCCAGAAAGGCTGGTCAGAGTTTTACAGCATGCAAGTGATGCTGCTCCTCCTCACAATGGCGAGTTTGAGCCTTCCTCCAATAACGAAAACTCAGACGGAAAGGCAAATCCGGAACCTATGGGCCATTGTTAGCCTGGCCATATTTTTCATTTCTGACTAACATATTTTTTATCCTTCCTTTTCTTGTTTTTCACCAATTTCTCTACAAGTCTGTCAATTCTACTGATGATTTTTCAGGTTGTGCTGTTTTTGGTGACAAGGATATTTCTAGCCTTTCTTTGCCTTAACAGGAGGAATTTCTGCACTTTGCCGTTGGAATCATGCTACAAATCAGACCCAGAGTAGAGCAACTCGTTCTGCTGACCCTAGCTATGATATTGCTTTTCCTCCTACGTCAGCTTGTGTATTTTCTCTTTTTTATGTTTCTGCCAACTAACATTTCTAATAACACCTCTTAACTGTTCATTGACTGTGTCCTATCTCTCACAATACTGGAATGGTTCTTTTGCCACCTGTGCAATTTGCACATTTCTATCTCCCTACCAGTCCTAGTTTCTGTTGCAGATATAGAATTGCCAGTGCTATTATCAAAAAACAGAAGAGGCTTTGACATTGCAACAGCCGTGATCACTGCCACCACAGTCCTTGCAGTAGCAGCATTGACACAATCACAACAACGATCATTCGGCCGAGAATGCAGTTGCAGCCTTACAGATCATAGAGACTCTATCAGAGAATGGACTCATTATAAGAACGAGTGGATACCTTGCAAGAACTTTTGGGACTGGGATGCGTTTATTCCCTGAGAGCTGCTTTGTGTTACCCATATTGTAACTCTATTGGGATGTATATTGTTTCTGTATTTGATATGGCTATAAGGTTCCTCTTCTGTTTATAGAATTGTCAAACAGTGGGCAAGCTTAGGAGCTATGGTAGTACCCCTCTGCCTTGGCCTTCTTCTCTTCGTTCGTTTTGGCATGCATCTGCAAACTAGCCAATAGAGAGATCAAATTATTTTTCATCAGGCCATGACCGCCCTAAAGGCCGACAGCCCCCCATTAGTATGGCTCTTGATGCTGGATCGGTAGTCAAGGACGGGTAATGAAGGAGGTGGCTGTGTACCAACCTAAGACAGGAGCTGCAGCATGCTCTGCAGGCTCTGATGACGGGTAAGGACATATGCTGACCACTCAGCCTAAGACAGACACGGTCCCGAGCCTTAGTTTAATATTAAAGAAGGGGGATCTGTGGGGTTTTCCGGGAACCCCAGCCTCGGGCGTGGTCAAGATGGCGCCTGACGCTGAGCCAGAGGCGGCCAGCTATACAGTAAACAACCAGCGAATTCCAATAATTGGCTAGTTAATGATGTGACTAGGGCATGCCCCCCCCTCGTGCACCCGTCCTGTGCCTGCAGCTGTCCGCGTTTATCTCGTGTACTCTCCCCTGATTGACTGAAGTGTATATAAGCCTGGTGGGTGGGAGAGTAGGGGGAGAAGCTGAGGAAGAGAGAAGCTGAGGAAGGGACGGAAGAAGCGGAAGAACCGGCGGTGACGACGGCGGCGACGGCGGCCGCGGCTGCAGCGGGAGCGGAGCTGGAAGGAGGGAGTACGCGGGAGTGGAAGGAGCTGGGAAAAGGGAAGCTGGGAGTGCGCAGAAGCTAGGGGTAGGAGAAGCGTAGGAAAGAAACTGTGCACAATAAACTTCCAAAGCTTCAGACGTTTGCCGTGTCTCTCTCTGCGGGCAGAGGGGACGCGACAGCATCTGGTAGAGGGGACCTCGGGAGTCTATGTGCTGATGCACCCAGTGCAGAGGGCAGCCTGGCTCTTCTCCAGACAGCATCCCTGGGCCCTGAGAGAGCTCCATGGCTTTGCTCAGAGGACCTGAGGTTCCCTGTTGTGTTATGTTCCCTGTTCAGGATGTTCCCAGCGCTGGAGGTGGACACAGGGCCCTAATGTCGCAGTGATAAGTCTGGAGACTTATGTGGGGGACAAATCCATCTGCAGAAAGAAGGAGGTGCAGCGGAAAGCAGAAGCAAGAGGTGGGAGGAGCCCTTCGGTTCCAGCTTTGCCTAAAGCCATCGCGATCCTTCAGGTCCTGAGCCGGGCATTTCCTCTGGGGAGCTAGGGTGTGGGACAGACACCTGGCTGTGCCATTGCCGCAGTGCATCAATAGTAAGGTGGCACGGGAGGAGGGCTCTTCCCGGCCGCCCACATTCGCCCAGGTGCAGCTGCTGTATCACGCTGCTGACTCACCCAGAAGGGACATCAGGTTAATTTCCTGACCAGCTGGAAACATGATTCTAGGCACATGGCAGG